>NW_009227829.1:72082-78849 GCF_000690835.1 Fulmarus glacialis | reverse complement strand
ACCTTAATGATTCTATGATTCTAAGATGCACATGGAGGGAGGGATGCAAAGGCAGGTTTGAAGTAATCTCACCCACGTTCAGCTTTGCCCACCTCTGCCTCCTGTCAGGCCTCAACAGAGCCAAAACAAAGGTAAAAGCATGCTGCTCCCCCAGGATCTGTGGCATATGTCCATGCACATGGGCAGCCAGACCTTGGTCCTCTTTCTGTTCCTTCTTTTAACGAGAATTGACAAGCCAGTGCCTCTATTAGAGTGCCTTGCACCAGGAATAGAGAATGTGTAACAATGACTCACTCCAAATAAAAATATAAGCAGCATTGCTTCTGCTAGGCATTAATTTCAAATTCTCTAAATTCCTTGGTGTGGTCCTGGTTATACATCACTTCAGGTTTTTCACTAAGTAATCACACAAATCAAAATTATTATCTTCCAGATACAGTCGAGATGCATTTTGTATCTATATACAGATAGTGTCAAAAATAGCTATCCCTTAACATCTCTGAATGCGGGTGCTCCTTCCAGAGTAAGAGTTTACTTGACAAGGTATTCAGCAACAGTTATTACACTTGAAGTGTATATCCTGCCTTAATCCAACAGAACTTTCAGCTTTCTTTTGGAGGCATAACAGTTGAATTGATCTTTTATACAGGGGGACAAATTTAATTTTCCGGCTCCGATTTGGAAAAGAATGCCTATTCACAACAGCACTTAAGCCTCACGAAAGTCAATGGGATCTAAACACATGTTTACAATTAACCATGTGCTTAAGTGGTGGTCTGAACTGGGTGAATAAATGTGAAGTCAGTAGGTCTGCTTGCATAAGAAAGAATTACCAGTCTGGGAGAGAATTACAGAAATTGGCTATAAGAGGCTGGAGGATTAATAACAAATGTGTCATTCCAGTAAGTGATTTACTTAAACCAAAGCCATGGCAGAGCTGTTTAGAGTATGCACTCAGATTAATTTGAAGGACAGACTTAGAACATAATTATCAACCAAGGACAACTGTAAATTTGTAATAATATATCAGAATCACCAACTGACTTTCAAATGAGATCTACAGAACCGAACATCCTGCTCACATTTAATGAGTTCCAGCCCGTTTCAGTCTGAATTGTGACTTCACGCAGAAAACTGAGTAAGTAGCAGTGCAGGCCAGAGAAGTAATTGTGGTTCCAAAAAATGAAACCAAAGAGCATATGTAAGAGCCTCCAAACCCTTCCAAAATTATTTTTGCGGTAGCAGTTTATGAGAAAAATATGAGAAGCCATCAACAGAGCTTAAGGGGTTTAAGCTCCCAACTCTCATTGACTGATAAGGGTCCTGTAGAATGTCAGACATTTCTCTGGGTACTCTTAAAATAACTTAAGAATGAGGATAAATCCCTGTATTGGCCATATTTAAAGAAACACATTATGATTTCCAGGCAAGTTTATCATGTACATCACTTACCCTCCTTCTTCCCAGGCTTGCTCAGAATTACCGACACGTGAATAGCTGGTACATCTACATTTGATGAAGTTTGCACACTCCTATGTTACATAGAACAGAAGAATAGGAAGAAAGGGAATCATCTCCAGATGTCACTCCAACTCTGTAAGATCAATGAGAAGTTTAACAATTAAGACAATTTGGACCAAAAGACCCTTAGGTTTTTTTAAATCAGTGCTCCTACTGTACTTTTAATGCATTACAGTCATAGCTGGCTACGGAAGGTGACCCTCCAAACTGGACCGACACCAGTTTTTTCAACTCCAGAAGCTAAAATCGACAACAATAAGAATTTGAAGAACATACAAGTGACTGCAGCCCTCCAAGGCAACGCAGGGCTTCAGCAGCTCCAGCTTAGCTCACCCCAGGGCAGCTGCATCCCGCTGCCCCCATGCCAGAAGGCTGCAAGTCCCCACAGGACAGCGGTGGGAGCCATCCCCTGCAGACATCTCCCCTCCTCTCCGCCATCTCCAGGAGCAGCAGAAACGGCAGGCCGGGCATCTGTGCTGGCTTTCCCCTTTGCAACAGACAACACCGGTGTCCTTGTGCTCAGAGAGCTGCATGTGACTATTCTAAGGCTTTACAGGTAGTAACCCAGCTCCAGAGGCTGTGACAGCTCTGGAAGTTACTAATTAATTCACCGCAGCTGCTCTGCCCTCTCCACAGTAACTAAATCTGGTAAACGTGTGGGTTGTCAGGCTAAGGAGTGCAGGGCTCTGAGGTATGAGGAGGGATATGCTATTTCCTCAAATTTTCCTTTACTGAACTCAAGGTACAACTCCAGGGAGTCAACACATAAAAAAAAGCGTTCCTTCAGATGCGTGCCAAGTGCCTATGTACATAAGGCACAGCATGCACGTGAGCAGCATTTCAGCATTACTACCGCTGAAATGATTTACATGTGCCAGAGCCCTGGTAGGGCTGCTGCTGCATTTAGACATATCCATGTGCCTCTGGCTTCCCAGGATAAGCTCCAGCATGGTGTCCTTCCTGGGACCCTCTCAAACACACCCAAGGGGCAGACTCTCCACCTGCAGACCCTTTCACAGAAAGGGGACTGCCCAGCCCAGCCACCCTGGGCTCCCAGAACAAGTGCCAGCCCTCCAGTTGCGTAAACAGACTTTTCCCCAGAATTTAGACATTATACACACAGAGAGGATTACAGCTGGTCTCAGAACCACAGGAAAATTGAAGCGGGGAATACTCTTGACTTCCAGCAGATCAAGAAATATACCTGTCTAAACAGCAACAAAATACCAGTACCTATTTGCCTGCTGCCGTTCCTTCAAGACCCTGAGACATTTCTGAGGCTAACATCAGTTTTCCATGGCATCGGAGACCTTTTCTCCACTACACAGGTTCAATCGTCCTGCTAAATCACCCAGTGTGGCTCCAACCCCTGCAGTCACTGCATCCCCTTTCCTAAAACAACTGCTGAGGAGCCTCTTTTAAAACATCACAGCCTCTGTTTCAGCTGACCCACCTGAACAGCATCAACAGGTAATCAAAGTCGCAGGCACATCATCTGTTGCTTAATGACCACCAGCTCAGACTGGGAAAACAGGTTAGGAGGCCATCCCTTCGCCCAAGCATGCTCTGCCCCGGTGTATGATCATCCAAACGTCACTACCATCACTGTGGGCTCCAGGCCAGGTGCAGGAATTTCTCCTGCTGTTTGCTATGGGTTTTAGATCAGCACAGAGGCAAAAAGCAAAGAAAGAAGGCAAAGAAGTCCTGTGCTTAACCCAGAATTTGTAATCTGACATGGATACACCCAGTTCAATATCAAACTCCCCAGAGCAATTCCCCAATTTGCCACACCGCATTCGGGACAGACCAGAACTCTGCTGAGGAGGGTCTAGATATACCCTCCCATTTTAGGGAGTTTTTTCTGTGCTGGGGGTGGACAGAGAGCAGCATAAACCCCTCGGTTTCAGGGCTGATCCCCGCATTGGTGTCAGGAGCTGGCAGTTTGCTCACTGGGCACAGGATGGGATGCGGGATGTGAGCGGCGGAGCGGGTCTCTGCCCTGCCCCTGCACCGCCAGCCCGACCCGTGTGCCGCGACCAGCGCCGGGCAGCCGTCACAGAGGAGCATACGCTCCACAGCTTCTGGCTGGCTTTGGATGCACCAGATGCAGCTGGTCAGCAGGCTGATCAGCAGTATTTGGCACATGGGCTCCCAAAGCCGGAGAGAAACCACAGCGCAGTGCTGGGAATATATGAGTTGTCAGCACCGCAGCAGGAGAGCAAGAGACAGGGATGAATGGAGGCCGCTGAGCCGGTTAAATCTGCGCCTGCACACACAACGCCTGCCAGAGGACAGATCGACACGGGCGAGGAGGCTGGGGCGTGAGGGGTCGGGCAGCTCGGCCAAGGACACGCAGCGAGTCGGTGACACAGTCGGGTACCTGAAGAGGGGCCCAGGATTAACATGACAGAAGGGACTTAATTCTCCTGGGTTTGAGTCCCCTCTCCTCGCCCCTACACAAAACAGACCTTGTGGCCATAGCATGCCTTTCCTCAGATTGCTTCCTCTCATCCTCATTGTAAGAAAGGGCCCTAGCTTCCAAAATGCAGTATCTCCGCTCAGCAGGCCCTGTCCCCTCAATCACCTGCTGCCTTGCAAAACCCTCCGTGCCAGAATGCCGGGCTCGTCGCGTCCTGCTGCTGCAGAAGCTGCTGCCATCAGTGCTGTCTGTCACTCAGCACAAGCAGCAAGCAGCGGCAGGCTCGCGGCAAGCATGAAGGGAAAAAAAGCTGGGCTGGAGTGGCAGAGCGAGCCCCTCTGGGAAGCGGACCCCTTCTTCCATTGGGATGCGACGTGCGGCACTGGCTGCAGCATGGTTTGGAAGCAGCAAAAGTCATGCCAACATCAAAGGGGCACCCATCAGCCCAGAGCGGCTTCTTGCAACCATTATTCTCATTATTCTTTCCTTTTTTTTTCTTTTTTTTTAACTTGTTTTTTGGGAAGCAGACTTCATGACATATTGCATGAAGTATTTTGTTCATCTCACCCACCTCCCAGCCAACAAACCCGAGGTGCACTGCTTGCGCTAACAAACTGCCTCCCGTGAGCCCACGTGCACGGCACGTGGTCCCCACACCCTCTGCGACTCATCAAGCCAAAACCCTGATCCTGTGCACGTACGCACACACACACACATGCGTATGCAGAGCAACACAATACGCTCCTTCTGGCCAGGAGGCAGGGAAAAAAAGCTCTTTGCTCTTTCACGTGGCTCCTAAACCTCGCAGAGGGGGGCTGCTTGCATGGGGCTGCTGGGGGTGGTGAGGCTGGCGCAGGCGCTGCGTGCCCCCACAGCTCCCTGCAGAAGGCTCCCGGGAGGTGAGCGAAGGGCCAGGGCAAGTCATTTCCAAGGAAACCCAGCCGATGCAGCATTTCAGCCAGGGCAGAGACCCAAATAACATTCGCCATCCGCAGCTGCAAGCTGCCCAGGCCCTTGCAAAAGTGCACAAGAAGACATCAGGGCCCTCAGGACAGCCGGGCAGGCAGAGGGGTGAGTGTGGCCCGCGGGCTGGCAGCAGGAGGAGGCAGGGCAGCCACCGGCTTCCCCCCGGCCCCTGCCGCAGCAGCAGGGTGGCTGCGGGAGGGAGAAGGTCTGGGCAGAGCAGCCCAGTGGCTGTGCATGCTGAGGCACGTTAGACCTGCAGAAGCACAAGGAGGGTATTTTCACTGCGCTGAAGTCAGCGGCCTACTCTTTTCTGTTCTGAATACAGGTAACCAAGTTGGACGCCCAAAGGAGGTGCTGCAGATACCCTCGGAGGACTGTCACTCCAGCGGGCCAGGCAGGAGCCAAGTCACTCCCAGCACAACCCGATGCCTCCCAGAGCTCCCCTGGCTGAGACGCCTCCACATCTGCTGAACAGAAGTGCATCCCACGGACTGGCCCATGTTCTGCTATTTCACTGTTATGCACAATAGTCCAATTTTAATCGTGTTACGGAGCTCTTCTGTACCTAAAAACTACCTGCGGGTTCTCCTGCAGGTGCATGATAGTGAGCTGTTGTGTTTGGCATCAGCTGAGGAGGGGGAGCCTTGGGAGGGGAGGTTGCTGTCTCCTTTGTAGCATCATTGTGGGTGCTTGGGTCATTCTCCGCAGAGGGTGGATGTGGCACTATCGCACGTTGGGCAGTACAGGGCATGCAGATCATCCATTAATGTCGGAGCAGGGGAACTCCTTGTCATGGGACGCTGTGGGCACCGGGGGTTGGCACAGGCCCAAAAGGCAACCAGGGAAATTCATAGCAAAGACATGCATGGAGGGCTAATAACTACAATGACATCGGTCCTAGGTCAGGCAGTCCCTGAGTCACAAATCACTGGGGACCAGACAAAAGCCATGCACAAGTGACATGATCTGCTTGCCAAGTCCTCCCGCTGCATCTGTGCTAGCCACGCAGAGACTGGACACTGAGCTAGGTGGACTGCTGCTCTCAGTGAGGAAGGAGGGAGTGGGGCCAGCATTTTCCCAGTCTCTTCTTGTTCCAGACAGGTGTCTTATCCCCTGGAGGCCCTGGGAAGCAGGGTAGCTTTGTAGTCCTGCCAGGGGACCAGTCCTGCCAGCATGAGACGGGGGAGAGCGTGCCCCTGCACACGCGTTCCTGCTGCGCTGTGCTGCCGGCTCCCCCGGGGCGGGCAGGGATGCGGCTCCCCGGGACCCTGCTGCCTGCTGGCAGGAGGATAATGCAGATGCATAACACTAATGACTGGCCGGGGCAATTTATCGAAGCTCTTCTGTGGCAGCTCGTGGCCTGTGAAGACAAAAGACAGACTCGAGACATTAGATCACCAAATTTAGGGCCTGACCCGAACTTTGAAATAAAGCTTCATCCGAGAGAGAAAAGCAAGGGAATGACACAATTCTGTGTGTGCGTGCGCGTGTGTGATCCAGGCGACCTCCCTTCACTTCAAACCACCAGCTCTCACAGAGGACCTCACTGCCCAGCAGGATTAGGCACATTTGGAGGCTTCAGGATTCACACCAGCCGTTGGGATGTTTTATGAAGCAGAGTCAGCCCAATCCAAGACGCGGCCCTGGGCTGCTGGCACGGTCCCTCCGCTGCTGACGGGGGCTGGCAGGCTGAGCAGAGAGGTCAGGGATGGAAAGGACCATGGAGAATAGACTCATTCTTCCCTGCCAGATAGCTTTCTCTCGAGTCACTGCCGAGCACATTTAACACCGCAGCATTTGGGAAAAGCCTGTGTGGCACATACAGGCTATGCTAGAGAAGTATAGAGCAGTTTTCTGACCT
>NW_009227829.1:39415-72042 GCF_000690835.1 Fulmarus glacialis | reverse complement strand
TTTTAAAGTTTGGCTACTTATTTACTTGCCTGTCCCACTTCTGAACAGGATCTTCTGACTAGTCGTTTGCAATAACCCTGAAAGGCAGGAAACGGCGTGTTCCCACGCTGGAGACTGACCATGACATCACACCAACAACTGATAGGAAACACTCCCCGCAGCTGCCCCAGCAGCTCCACCCCGCCAGCACACACAGACCAGCCCACCCAGTGCTCATCGGGACAACAACGAGCCTCCCTGGTCACACACTCACCGAAGCCCGGACCAAAGGGACCTGGCAGCGTTTCGCACAGATGTGCATTTCCTATGCAGCGGACAAACGCGAATTGCAGGCTGGGTGGCTGGGAACATCAGCAGCACGAGCAAAGGCTCCTGCTTCCCCTCCTGCCCCCAAGGGAAAAGGCACGCAGGTAGCAAACATCGTTTATTGGGCAACTTGTGCTGAAAGATCCTGTGTCCTCCCTGGCAGAGGAGCAGGATCAGAAGCAGCACGAGGCGAGTCAGGAAAGAGGTCTATGGGGGTGATGGAAATAGCCCGGAGAGTCTTTCATTGCGCGGTTATTGTTCTGAATCTGGCCCAGTCGACGGACCTTATCAAGCACTGTTACTACACAGCACCTATTTCATGGCCATGAGTTGATCATTAGGCTTCTTAGGTAGCAGCTGTTCACATCATTAAAAATACCACCGGCAACTCTGGCCATCTTAGCAGAGACACTGGGGATTTAATTGGAAAGGACGCCATAAATATTCTCCTTTTGTCAGTCTAGATGATCCATCCCGACCAGGCCTAAGGCATGTTGATGGAAAAGCTGCTGCCGCCCTGCTCTGCATCTAGTGAGTTTAGTCACCAGAGTGGTGAAAGCAATGCATCAGTGATCAGTCTCAGGGAAATATTTGTTTAAATGGTAAAGAATCCCCAGAAAACAATTAACTAACATCTGCTGAACTGCTGGCAGCTTGATTTAACTTGCTATTTAGAAAACCGTCTATTTAAGAAAATATATCAAATGAGAGCTGGTATGTGAAAATACTCAAATTGAGGACTTCGAGCAGCAAATTCTTGCTACAGAGGAGGACAGCTAGTGCTTTTTTTATAATTAAGCAAGCCAGTTATTCTGCAGCCCCTTCCCGAGCAATACTGGAAGGCTACTCCTCAAAGGAGCCTTGCTCTGGTAACAGTGGGCGTTAATATGTTTTCTCACTAGAGATGCAAGTGAAGTAAGCTTCAGACTCACATCACCACATCTTCCGTGATGTCTCCCACTCAGATTTCTATCAGATGTTTCAGCTGTGGGGCAAGCCTTCACTTTTGGAAAATAAACTGAAAATAAAGAATTGGGGGCTTAGTTATGTAAGTCATTTCCAGGGTTTTCATCTCCACTTCTCCCTCCATCTACCAGACAGAAATTATCACATTAATCCCAAAACGGAAAATCACCTCTGAGTCCTGGGGAAGTCCCTGTAGCAAGGAAGTAGCTAGAATTTTACTTCAGAGAATTAATCTATAGATTAATAAAATTTGCATACTTTATAGCCATAATAAGTGACCCTGGACCTAATACGTACTCACTGCTCATTACTGTTTGAGTTCAGCAGTCAGAATCTGGCCATAAATATCACAGGTATACCAAAAATTTTGCTGTACCAGAAGCTCTTTATGTTTCCCCAAAGTTTCAGAACAACAGCCATCCTGCAGTGCTGTCCCACTTAGCTACGCATTCATTCCTTTTTTCCCCATATAAATATATTGCAATCATATATATAATGAAGGATATGTATCTAGTCTATCTATACTATGTATATATTTACTATCTATGTATTTACTATCTATATTCACATACTATACATAAATGTTGGTTTGTTTAGAAATAGCGTCTATATTACATTGCTTTGCTGCTTCAGTCATAAGTGAGTACACTGAGCTGCAGCTGTAAAAATAAGAGGAATAAAAGTCCATTTTGTGATGTGTAATCACTTATTTTTTCCTGTTTATCCAGTAACTCACAGTATCTGAAAGGCTGTAAAACATCCTCAGCTGTTAGTGTGAATTCACAAAGTTCCTGCTGTATACATAGACTTCTCTTATGCTTGCTCTTGCCTTGAATGCTCAGAAATTTAGTGGTCGAGGATCTGAACAAGAGGGCTGGGATTTTTTCACTCTACAAAAGTACCCCATAGTGCCCTGGACACTGGCTGAGCCCAGAGGATGCCTTCGGAAACCAGTAGAAACGATGCAGGACCAACACGTCCTCACCTGGGATGCCCCATCTGCTGGCGCGGCATCTCCAGCCACCTCGGCCCCCACCCCTGCTCACCCACCTCCTTCACCAGCATCTATCGCACCATGACCGCCCCCCCACCCCCCGCTCCCTGTTTGTACTGGGCTGCAAAGCACCTCCAGGGGCACCAGCGCTACCAAAATCACCCCTCTGCAAGCCCAAAACTTGGACAGGGACCGGGCAGCCGCGCTCCCATCATGCGACATGGGCAAGGGCCACACTGGGTGTCATGTGCACACCAGAGCCATGGGGGAAAGCTTCTGCCTCTGGTAAATTTGCACCTGTAGCCAAAGGCACAACCTGCATCCCATGTATTTATGGTTGTTCTGTATGGCAATGGTAGAAAAGGTCGTCTGTGGATATTGCTTCTGACTTAGGCAAATCACTCCAGCTACAGAGGCTAGTTTAGGGCTGCATTTGTCTATGTGTGACGTGCACATGGAAACAAGTTGAGCCTAGGTATATGCTCTGAATGTGTTCCTGTGCTACAGGGACAAGCCCCAAAGTCACGTTCACAGAGAGCATCTGTCACCAACATTGAGTTGAGGTTAGTTATTAACTCTTGGGCCCAATCTTAGTGGCATGTTCTACCTCGGGGCAGTTAAATGGCACAACGCGTCCTAAGGCAAGAAATAGCAAAGAAAAGGCTTTAGTCTTACTGTAAACTAAGCCAGGCAAGGCCAACACTCTTCCTGTGAACACACGCCCTTGTGGTTGATATTACTGCTACTCTTAAGATGACAACTTTGTGCCAATTCCTATTTTTCTGGGTTCTTATGTTTTCTTTTTCCTTCAGTCATATCTTGCCTTTCCATATGAAGAAGGACTGAGCTGAGCAGAACCCAGCAGTAATTAATACACGGCATCGAGCTCTGCTTTCGAGAAGAAGGTGAGGAAACACGCTGGCTATTATGCAGAGACCACAGAGACGAAGCAAGAGTCACACTAACGAAGACAGGAAAGATGACGAACTCAGACTCAGGAAAGTGAAACACGGCAGGGATTTTATTCTAGCAGCTATCTTCTGAAACCGAAATTGGGATTAAAAACATGTTTTTAATGAATGACACCCCCCCTGCAGCCTAGCAGCATTCATGTGGAGAAGAGATAGCAGGGCAGGATCAGTCACCAGTGAGGTAAGGAGCTGCAACGGGTGGTGGAGCCCCACAGACCCTGCTCAGGGCAAACCCCCTCAAGAAAGGGCAGAGGCATCATGTCCCAGGTGGAAAGCTCTCCCTGAGGCTTATCGTCCATAAAACGTAAAAAGAATAAAAACAAGGACAGCGATTTGTGCGTTCAGCTATTCGTCCTGGCCAGCAATAACATAGGGCAGTGACCGGCAACCCTGGCCATAAAATACGAGCTGACCCAAAAGGGAACTTTTTTCCTTTCTGCTTTTTTCTCAGCTGAGCCACCTACACGGAGAAATCTCTTATTTCCTCTGCTCCCCCCGCTCCGGCAAGCGGCAGAGCTGGCAATTCTTCTGTAGGCATTAAGGTCCTGATCTTGCTCCCAACAAAGTCAAAGGCAAAATTCCCATTGTATGAAGGATCACAACTAATTTCCCGCAAGCTCCGTGAAGTTGTTTGAGCCAGCTTCCCAAAACAAGCCAATGCATTTTTAAAACCACAGCTGGGGGTCTACTGTATTATAACGTGACCCCTGAGAGGATAAAAATTGCTGCGAGGTGAGTCCTCCTAGCTATTGTTCTAGGCTGCTGACTCAGGAAGACAGGGCTGCCTTGTTTCACATCTGAAAGGGCTTTTTTATTTATTTCGGGACCACACAGGCTAGAAATGGCTTGGGGTTGTTGGCTTGTGGGCGGAAGGCGGGGTGGGAGGTTTCCTCCATCAACACAAATTGTGAGGAAACTCAGGGTTTGCAAGAAGCAGCCTTCTGGTGTCCCGGGGCGGCGGGAGGCTGGCAGGGCTCTGGCCGGGGCTCCCCATGGGCACCAATGCTGGAAACCGCGGTGCCAGAGCTACAGGTGCGGCTGGCAGAGTGTCCCCGGGGCAGCCGGGTGGTGGGAGCGACCTTCTGGAGAAGGTGGGAAGCAGATCAGAGGGCGCCGCACAGGAAAACGCTGGGGACGGCCAAGCTCGAAGAGGAAGCCGGGGCTGCAGTAGGCGTCGTGCGATTCCTGTGAGCCACTAATAAATGACAAAGAGGAAGGGAGTTGAGCCGGGATGCTGATTAAGGGCCCCCCTGCTCTGCGGAGGGTGGAGGAGGGCCTCCGATAATGCACCCTTGGTCTGCGCAGGTCTAGAAAGCCGGTGGCCGCTGAGGTCGAAGCCATGGTGCGCCCCTGGCACAGCCAGCTCCATGCCGTCTTCAGGTCCCCTCGGCACACGGACCACCAGCAATTGCTATCGAAGCGGGGACCGGTCAGTCTGCCCCAGGTGTGACTGCGAATGTCGCTGAAGGGGCTGTTGCCCGAGTCTGTTTGACTGGTCCTGAATTAAATACATGCAGAAATAAAATGAGCCTATTGCTTTCCTATCAGCAATTTATGGAACATTGGAGTCTGAATTGGCAAAAGTCCCACTTTACTGAGAGCAAGATCAGGCGCTCACGAAGCACTTCACGTACAATTACTCTTCATTCGGCTCAGTTACCAGTGAACTATAATATCTGCGAGAATTTTTAAATGGATCATTTTGTCAGTTTTCCTCCCTACACTTGCTCTGCCTTAGACACTTGTCACCAATTTTATTTAATTAGCACCACAATTGTATTAACACCACATTTTTTTAAATTTAATTATGCTTCTGCAGTACCCCAGCTTGTTTTGTGCAATTAGCGCTCTACTTTCATACAAATTAATCTCCCTGGAGAACTGCATCTAAAATAGAGAAAAATAAGAGACCTCGTTTAATGGAAATAACAACATCAACTGACTATATAGGTATATAGCCCTCATATGTTGCCAAACATGCAATTTGAGGTTTGTGCCTCCCATGCACATGAAATGATCAAGCAGTTTTCTCAGGAGTGAATTCAGTAATTTTATTTTGTTGTGGGCTTTCTGTCCTGGACGTAGCGCAAAGAGTTAACTCTGTCTTCTGCTCTATCAGGCAATTTAATCTAAAGAGGACAGGAGGAAGACTGGTTCCTGTATCTGGTAAACATTTGCTTTATCAGGGAATGTAAGAGTGCCTCTAACAGCCCTATCTCACTTTAACTGCAGCCACAGAGAATTTGAGGTGGATTTAGGGTATTTAAAGCGCCTGACTGCTCAGCCTCTGTGATGAGGCTGTGCTGACATTTGTTTAGTGTTTTGACTGCCCTCCACATAAGTGGCGATGAACCTGAACCACTAACTTATTCTCCAGCTTGCTTATATGGCAAACAGCAAAACACAGCTAATTCCTGCGGCAGAAGAAGCCGACCAGGCCGACTTTACTCGTTACCCTTCTTTGTGCCATGGTGTCAGAAGCGAGCAAGGAGCGTGGCCCAGGAGCGAGCGTTTTGCCCAGTTACTTGCTTCGAATTTCTTTGTACCATCTTTTCTATTAATTTGCTATCACCTGCAGTTAAGCGTGTTTCACCAAACAGAAATGTTCGTGGAAAGCCCCTGTGAGAGCAGAGTAGAGGACCGAAGGGGTGTGCACACACCCACGCGATCAAGCGGGTGGGGTGGTGTAATTCGTCTGGAGTATCACAGCCAAGGGACACGGCAGAGTACGCGGGGGCAGTCTGCAATGCCAATGTAATGAAAAGGTAGCGAGCGTGATGGCATGGCGACCAGCCGGTTAGTACCCATTCAGCACAAACCGAAAGCTACTTCTGAGTTTTATAAAAAAATCAGAGAAATTGGACCCAGGGTGGACACTTGAAACCATCACCAAAATCACCAGTAAAACCAGGATGTGGTGCATATTTGCATGTTTCCACTAGCTGGGTTTCACAGGAGCTGACGCCCTTGCTACTGCTCTCGGAGACTATTGACCACAGCAGCAAACCTCTCCAGCCACCCCGAATCTGGCAGGGTGGCAGAGTCACATCATCTCCAGTTACCCTCTTAGAGCTACTCCCTGCAGGGGCAACTGCAGCTGCCCCAGCTTATTGCACCATGAATTGAGAGTCTGCAGAGCAATCCAAGCAGGCTTGGCTAAAAGCTGTGTGGTGAAAAAGAGACGGAGGAATTTGTGCCTGAAGCGCGTTCACCCGCACTGATTTCAGCCCTAAAGCCATGGTGCTTTTCTGCCAGCCTTCAGAGGGATGCGTTTGAGGAATCCCAAATTGGGTAACTGTAAGAGGCTTCTCCTGCAAAATGTTGTCTATGTGGCAGAGGAGCTGGAAATAACTGCAGACAAGGAGAGTTTGGGAAGTTCAGATATTATCCCAAATTCTTTTTGTCCTTTGGAATGGTACTAGAAATTTTGCATAAAGATACATTTACCGTTTGATCAGAAATACTATAAAAATACACTTACTGTTATGGCTTCTCCTGCTTGCTCGAACTGTGATGGAGAACAGATACATTGAGAAGAAAGGCACAAATGAAAAGCTGGTAAAAAAGTGGGGAAGAGTCAATCAGCCACACAGAACTGAAAACAGATCAAAGACCATATCAATGATTAACAGGAGTACATCAGGAGTTTTCGGTTTTTCAAAGCTTACTCTCAGCCAGCTGAAAGTGAAATGTGATGTGCTGCAACCTTCTGGTGTGTTTTAGAGCAAAAGAAAGTCCTATTTAACATACATCAGCAAACTACAGGCTCGGTATTTCTTTTCACAACTGACTTCTTGAAACTTTACGCTTTAGCCAGTCAAACAGGCTGTTTTGAGCATCTGACAACCTTGCCCCAGCCAAGTCAAATTAACTATCAAAGAAATAAAAACCCAGAACTTGCCTGGACATCTTCTGTGTTCTGGGATAGCTGAACATAAAAACAATGCCAGAGTGACACTTGGCTTCATCCTGTTGCCACCAACCTGTATTTCGTTGGTTTGGCATCTTGCAGTTTTAGGTATATAAGACAGAAGGAAATCTGGCACCCCCCAGTTTATTTTGTGACAGAGGAGCTTGATAAGGTGGAAAGAATCAGATTTTTGTGCAAAAGATTCTTGTGCAACCAGAACTTCAGAAAATGTCTTCCCCACCATCCCTAGGTACTCTCTGGAGGACACAGGAGCTGTGAGCAGCTTGGAAAGAGCAAGCTGCGAGCTGTACCAGCACAGTAGCACAGTCCTTGTGGGGATGGCCCGTGAGCCCTCCAGCACAGTCCTGGCGTGGGAGCTGCCTTGTGCCTGTGGCGGGGGCAGAGGGGCTGTTTGCTGCCCACCTTGGGCAGACACCTGCATTTCTGAGCTGCTCCGGTGGGCTGCAGAAGCAGGACACGTCTTCATGTGGGAAATCACGAAAGCTTTAAAGCCACTTTTACCTTTGCGTTCCTCACCGGCTATGCTATGGTTAGACCTCAAATCAGTCTCCACTCCTTCTGTCTCTGTTAGATATCCACGATATCTAACATAGGTAGCTCTGTTTTTCATCCTCTCCCAGCCTGCAGCAGGATTGCCAGTGTGCGTATGTTAAAAAGGGTTGTGCAGGGGTTTTGCTGCTCCAGGCCAAGGTATAGACAAAGGCCACATTTTCTGTAGTCAGTATGAAATGATTCCCATGTTTTCCACTGCAACAGTGCTATCTTTCTAAAGCTTGTTATCTGGTATGTTTGAGTTCATGTGAGTGGTCCAGTGAAGGGCAAAATGCCTACGTGATACCTCAGGAGGCTAGAGCCAGCATCCCTAGGACAACCATCCAGAGGTTCCCTGGACAGTGACTCTCCCATTTACACCCTCAGGGCCAGCACTCACAAGGATGGCTATGGCCAGCGTTGCCCTTCCTCGGGGTGCCCGGTGGAGAGGAGGAGACATTTCATCCCTCTTCTCTGCTCACCAAGCTGAGGAGGAACACGTTACCCCTGCATTCGGGGCAGCTGTGCTTCCCAGGCATTCCCGCAGGCACCATGAGCACAAAAGGCTGCAGCTAAGCGTCATGGTTTAGCTGTAATTATTCCCAGGAGACAATCCGTAAGGCCTCGTCTATCCCGGGCATCTGCCTCGGTCGCGGCGGGGACAAGCTGTTGGATGAAAGCTGCTTTTGGCAATCCTGTATCGGGGGTCCAGTGTTACACAGGTGAAGCCGATAGCGTTGCCAGCGTCGGTGCCTGCGTATTGCAGCCCCTTCTTCCCGCCCCGGCAGGTGTTTGCTCTTCTGATTGCTCAGATGCAAAGCACCGGGGTGGGGTTTCTGATCAAAACCCTGGTGACAACGGGGGCTTCTGCCAACCTCACAGGACTGGCATTCCAAGGCTCAGCCGCACGTCTCGGTGATACCTCCAGCTAAAGGGTTTCTCGTTACCACATTAAAGCACCGCCAGCTAAAAAACCCTTGTTAGCGCTTGCTACACGGAGCAGTTGATCACTTCAGCAGCAGACCAAGTTACTTTGGAGATTAATGACACAGTCATTCAGCTTTGTCCTTTCTATTTGTTAACTAGTTCGTTCTGCAAATAATAAACACAGAGGGGAGAAAAAAAAAACCCAACCCTATTCTCCACAACACCACTGTGAGGAGACAGGATTAGAATGACATCAAGTGGCTTTCAGCGTGACTTTGTGCAGTGTCAGGGTAGACATTCATGCTGCAATACAATTATTCAGTCAATCGCACTCCCTGTGAAGTCAATGGATACTGTGCCAGGGACTTCAAAGGAAGAAGGATCATGCCCTCCTGTGCATTTTAGGGCTCTAACAGAGGTTGCTAAAAGCAGTTTTTAAACAAAGTAATCCCATTTATTTTTCAGAGAAGCATGCAGAAACACTAGAACTTGCTAGCTGCTAAGGGAATTCCATTTTTTTCCAGTTAATTGTGTTCTTAAGCAGGACAAGGGTGAAAACCAAGATCTTTTTTTTAATCTTCTGCAAAATGAAAATTCCAAAACCCACAAAGCTCAGTTTGGATCAATGAAAACTTTGTTCTCCAGTAACATCAAAACATGTTTTTTTTGTTTGGATATCTGCTTCATAAGAGATTATACTTTGTCATAGAGCATGCAAAATAAGTGTTTCAGTGATGTTTTAGTTAAATGAGACACCAGAATGGTCCAGTCTGATAAGGTCTGTAAGGAATGTCTGGACCACACTGCAAACTTTTCACTCTGGGCTTTTTTTGTAACTGAAATCCAGAATGCCTTGATTTTTCATTCTCTGATAGGGAAAAAATGAATTTTTTGAGTAGTTCTAACCATCAACTACTACTCACAAGTTGCATTACGGCAACATTTATAAAGAGTTAATAAATGACCAACAGATACTACGGACTTGCTACAGACAAGAATATTATGTATTGTAAATGCTCATAAGCATACAAGTGTTACGAAAATTGAGGGAAGCTCATTGACCTCCTGTCCTCTATAGTAATCGATTCACCATATACTAAACCATCTATTTATCCTGTATTAACCATGTGTCCAGCTTAGTCTACTGATAGAGCCTACCCCTCACATAAAGCATGAGAGAGCTTTATGTGAGAGCTACCTCACTCCAGCGCCCGGGGTGACATTTCAGCTGTGGAGGCCAGCCTCCACAAAGGCTTTGCCCCCCTCTGGGGCAAAGTGCCCTGGGTGAGACGTGAGCCGGGCACGTGAGCAGGGCACGGCACTGGAGGAGACAACAAGATGCAAAGGGGATGGGAGCAGGGGGGAGATTTATGCACCGCCAGGTCATGAGGCTGGTAGTTCTTACATTATCCAACTTAATGTACTGTTTAAAGGCTACAGCAGCGAAAGCAAATAGTCTGTCAAGAATTTTTTTTTTTTTTATCATCCGTAGAGTCGTGAGCAAAACTGTTCCCCATCTGCGGTCCCCTGAGACCCCCCATCCCACACTGGTTCCCATTTTCAGAGCATGGATGCTCTTCATGTGCATCAGGCGATGAAGCGGTGCTGCCCAGCCAGGGGTGCTGCCCATCGCCCTGCGGGGCAGCTGTCAGCGATCCCACCCTCCGCTACGGCGGCCGCTGCTTTAGCTTCGTCTGTGAGATGCAGAGCTCTGATGACAACCTGGGATGTAGTAATCTACGTACTTCTAATACGAAGAGCCAGCTCCTCGCAATCCCCCTTTTGGATGCCCCTCTTGCAAAAATGGGAACAAAAGATGATCTCAAGCCCAGGAGGCCCTCGGGGCTCGGCTGTTCAGAACAGCCATTTCCTACCCAGCAAGAAAAAGAGAGCCAGAGAGGGAGGGAGACAGAGATAACCCACAGCACAATTTACTGCCCCAAAACAACCTCCTCAACTAAAGGCGCAACCGTAATCATTGGTGAGAAAAAAACACTCCCCACTAACGTGTGAGAGTGATTTACAGCGCGGCTCCCTTCCCAGCACAAGGGCTCTCAGCAGTCAGGAACGCTGGGCACGTCGGCTCAGGGCTGCAGAGCGTGGGACCACGTGCAGGTCAAAGGGTTTTCTCAAGGAAAGAGGGGTGATTTCTCCTCCGCTAACCTGACACTGTGCAGCCACAACATTTCAAAATGCATCCCGTTAAAACACAAATGCAATTATGATAATGGCAATGAAGACCAGTGTGCTGAAATAGTCTTAGCATTTGAGATATCCCAGTTAATGTTTCTGGTTTACAGAAATCTTAAGAGGCTTATTACATTAGCTCTGTTTCCTTGGTTAAGGAAAATCAGCTTTAAATCACTCTTCCCCAAGAGAGGCAAATGGAAAGTATAGATGGTGCGTATTAGAGGAGCTCAGATTTTACCAAAATCAGTTTAAATTAACACGGAAATTTTCACCACAAATATTTGCTAACTCATTTAAAATGGGGCATATATCAGTTTAAATTGAACTCTCATAGAGGTTTGTTTCAGCTGTTACAGAACAAACTAGTTAAATAAACTGCCATCTATTCTAACGACTGCTAACGTTATCATTACTCCCAAACTGAACAAGACAAGCCAGGCTCAGGGTTCAATCTGCTGCTGAAGATATTAGATGTCTAAAGTCATCTTTCAAATTTAAATACCAAAGGCATAAAGGTGGGTATCCTGAGGAGGGATTACAACACATGCAGAGCTTAAAAAAGAGTCCAGAAAGAAAGGTCTGTGCTGTGAAGAAACACTCCTACAATTTTAAAAGGCAGTGGATAAATTCGGCATCAATGTTCCTGTGTGCAAGCCTATGCATTTCAACAGAGTTGTGATAGCTCATACAATGTCCAAATTTGGATCTACAAAATGGCCCCAGTGCCATCACAGTTGTTGTATAAAACAGTCTCCCCTTCCTACATCCTATCTTCCGGCACCCTAGGAGAAGTTACTTTCTGCATCGCCGTGTCCCTGCGTGTCTTTTCTGGGCCCTAGTGCTACCTCTGGACCTACATAAGCAAACCCGTAAGTGCTGTGTCTGCGGCAGCATAGGCGTCTCCCCATGGCCCTCCAGCTGCAGGATCAGGTCTCCAGACGGCAAGTTCCTCAGGCCGGTTCCCGTGGCTCTAAAGCACAAGATAATTCCCTGACCTCGTTCAAAGGTCAGGACTGTGTGCATCTGTACAGTACAAATCCAAATACGTCTACTATTCCTGAAATACCTCTTTTGTTTGCAAGTGCTTGAAAGCAGCATGTGCATGGGATAAATAATGCCTATATAGGACTTTAATGATAAAATTAATCATCCTATATGCTTCCCACAGTGTAATACAGCATCACAGTACCATGAACCGTCAGAGTTCTTCATTACACTTAACGGGCAGGTATCACTACTTTTTGCAAAGTCAACATGGCTCAAGTCAGTAAAAACAAAGTTGCTACTCAGACATTGCAAGCTTCATTTAACAGCATCACTAACAGAGTGAGGACAAACTCCCGCAGAACAAAAGAGAAAATAAAAGGCAAGGGGGACTCCATTTCCTAATTCTCAGTAGTTCATGCATAAGTCTCCATACATTCCCCCACAACAGGCCTGTTTTATGCCAATTAACCCACACCCTAACTAACTCTCTCTTATTTTGCTGCAAAATTATTCCCATTTTATTACAGAAGGGGAAACTGAGGTTCGGAAAGAGAAAAAGAGCCTTGCCCAATCTCCAAGATTGCACTGCGAAGAATAGATGGAACATTTCCAGTCCTAGCAGACACAAGGCTCATAAAAATTATCCATATGAATTATTTCAGAATTTTAATGACTGGCCGCTATTGTTATCATTATTATGGAAACTTTTTTACTACCACAGGTAAGTAACAGCAGCGGCCCTGAGTGCAACATCAAGAGGCAGCAAGATAAATTTGCTAAGAGCATACAATGAGTAGAGCCGCATCTCCACACCAGACCAGAGATTCTGGTCCAGTATTTCCCATTCAGCTTGTTGCCTTTCTCTAGATATTTCCTGCATAAACAGTCACGTGTCATTTACCCTAAAAGTGCTTTTCTTCCATCGATCGATTTATCATTTGTCTTTCTTCAGGCAAATATCAGGTGGTTGGGTAATTTGCAGTTACTTTTAGAAACAGGTAATCATCCCGTCAATAGACCAGAGGTGGCTCAATAAAAGATGCAGCAGAGGGAATTAATTGGGTCCTGAATGAGTGAATTAATGGTTTACTAGATCTTAATAAATCATCTGCTACTTCCTCATGTATGTCATGGGAAAAGCTTCAAAGATGCCTAGAGGGCCAGATTCCCTCATCGGTGGCAAAGACCACAAAGAAAACTAGTTACAGTTGAAGGTCTGGGAAACAGAGGAGGAAATGGTAAGGTTGGGTTACTGCCTATGGTCAGCTGTATTCAAAACTCAGGAGAGCGCAGGCGGGCGCCTGCTGCGTGGGTGCTCCAGGCTGCTGGGAGGAGGTGAGGGGGGACGAAGACACCTGCATGGCATGATCCAGCTCCATGAAGATCCTGGTGCCCTCCTGCATCATTGAGAAACACCGCAGGAATCAAGGAACTAAACGCCAAAACGAGGGCGCTGGCTGGAGGTTAATTGCGGCCGTCAGAGATGAGTGGTTACATGGACATGCCCATTTAAAATTAACGAGGCAGTTGTTAGCTTCTATAGCTCTTTAGAAAAGAGGTTGTGGAAAAGGATGGAAGCTCCTCAGAAAAACCAAAACAAATCAAAACATTGTTTTGTCTTCTGAGTGGGATCTGGTAGAGCAGGCAGGAATAGATACCAGCCTGGGAACAAGAAGAAACTTCACTGAAGTTTCAGTGGCCTCAAGAAAAAAGTGCTGACCAGAGCCCACTGACATATAAAATGTGTGTAAGTCAAGACACTCAGATTGTTCTTCTTTTACGGAACATTTTGTACTTCTTAGGACCCTCCAAAGAGGAAAATAGGAAAAAAGGGACAAAACCCCTACTGTCACAGCTCCTTAAAAAACATCCCTTGCATGACGTGAGCTAATTGTGACGTGCATGGCAGCAGTTGGACATCATCATAACCACACTGACTCCCATGTAGCCAGGGTAACCAAGACTTCTTGGTGCTACTCATGAAAGGAATAGAAACTCTTCTTCCTCCTTACCAATAAATTGATGCCTGCTGTTGGCTAGGCAACGGGTGACTTGCTAGGGGGTGAACCGGTGGTTTTGCTCAATCCCGCTGTGCTGCACGGGAGAACGGTGCTCGTGTGTTTATACAAATGAAAGCTTCACTGCCTTAGACTGCTGCCGAAAATGAGAAAGATATTTCCATGCAACCTTTTAGACTAGCTTTCTTTTAATGTTTTTATTCTGTTCAATGACTTAAATCCAGTCTGTGATTTCACGTTCCTGTAAAAGTATAAAATAAAAAGACAGGCCCTATCTCAAGGAGTTTACAGTCTAAACACAAGTCAAAAAGAGAACAGATGAACAGGCAAAGTGGGGAGCACGGCTGAGATTGACCAGGGATAAGCCACAGAGGAGGAAGAGGTGGGGATAAAAGACTCAGCCCGATGAAACCCATACAAGAGTCAGAGGGAGATAAGAAGGTCCTCCAAAGGACGTGCGGAAGGAGATTAAAGAGGCAGGAGGAGAGGCAGGAAATGATAGCACCATGGAGGCCAAAGCAGAAGAAGGTTTCCAGAGGAGCACTGCCTTGACGGGGGCTGGCGGGCTGAGAGGAGAGCACAGCAAGAACGGTTTGACCACGTCCCTGCTGCCCCTTTCAACGTTTTTCGGTGAAAGTTCAGGGGTATCCATTGCTGCAAACCAGCGGGGGGAAAGGGCTTGTTGGTTTTGGGGTTTGGTTGTTTTCCTTTAACAGGGATAGGGTTTGAGAGATTCCCTGGAGCATACTCTCTTTATAATCCTTTTGGGATTAAATAACTCCAGACACACTTCCCCGAGGGCTGATCCCCTTTCAGTTTGGCAGGCTGGATAGGCAGCTGCAACCTCTCCCTGCAGAGGGGGAGGATGTTAACTATCTCCCTGCCACAGATTGCGTGCCATGCCTGACGTCCTTTAGTCCAGGATCAACCTGACTTCTACCCTCTAGGCCGGCTACGACATGCAGCACGGCAGAGGGGTGTGCTGCCATCCTTTGAGAAGGACGAGGCTCCAGAGGACTCTGGTGCATCCAGACATGCGGCAGGGGAGCGAACGGCCGACCGAGCCTGGTTTCCAAATGCCAAGCTGAATGCTGCAGCCATGGCTGCACAACAGAGGGTCAAGGAGGGGAGAGTGGTGCAGGCTAAAGGAGCAAGCAAAAGCCTTCATGTAGGTGAACACTTCCTTCTGTAATGAATGTATTCATATATTCGGGACATCTAGTATACTAAACCACTGGAAAACAAGTCTTGTTTTCCTGGTATGTGGAAGAGAACAGAGGAATCTCCTCTCCTGCCCCGATAAGACAAAGCACTCATGAGAACATAAAGCCATATTGTGTCATCAGATATGGAAGCTTGCCCCAAATTGCAAGTGTCCTGTTCAGGATGCTCTGCTGCATGGCACAAGCGCAGTCTGTTCCCATGGATTTCACAGTGTAACTCATGGGTCAGTCTGTAGGGAGTGACTTGAAACCTGAACTTCCCTGGTTCAGAGATCACCAGATTTATTTCCTAATTAAAAAAACCCTATTACTTGACTCGGTGAGGAGAAAGCCAGTCCAACCCGAGTAAAAACCTTCTCCATATTATTTTAGTCTTTATATTAGCAGCTTTGTTTTACCCCTCCTTTCAAGAAGCTCCATGTTACAACATGCCCACTCTGTTTCAGTGTTAGGTCTGTAGCTAACAATGAACCTGTCCAATATCTGCTAGGAGAAAGCAAACATGACAAATCTGCACTGGTGATACATTTCATTTTGCAAGGATGTGATGGGTAGTGGAGCAAGAAATCACCTACCGAGACAATAGGAGAGAACTGTAAACCACACCTTGTGCTCCCTGAAAGTGATACTGTGAGGGGAGTAGCTGGTGTAATAATTTACACAAGTCACTAAACTTTGTTAGTGGAAGATCAAGTAAACATCGTTAGAAGCTGACCAGCCTTTGCTGGCTTCATTTGGGGAACTCACAAGGCTGGAAAACAAGTGAGCAGAAGGCACGTTTTTCTGATCTGAACTGGAATGTCCCCACCACGTGGGGACCCACATCCTTCTTCTTGCTTAAGCCGAGCTCCCATGCAGCGCGTGTGGGAACGCAGCTATCGCTGCTTTCCCTTTACTGCTGAGATGGGGGGAAGCATCTGCAAATTTATAAAAAGTTTAAATTAGGGGAATAAATGTTTCAGTGACACCAGCCATGCTGTGTGAGGTGTCACGTGCACATGGCCCAGCAGATCAGTCATTTGTGGTGTTCCCCTCAGCGTGGAAAGTCAGCACGAGCCCCACGCATCTGCAGCTGCGGGGGCTGTAGCTTCCTCCTGGAACAGCCGTGCCGGCCGAAGAGGCTACGGCTCCTTCCCAGGAGGAGGTTTTTACCAGCCCAGCTGATTTTGCTTGACATGTATTTAGGGAGTGAGCACGCTGAGCCGAGAGGGGGTAACCTTCCGGGCAGGAGGAAGGATGGGCAGCGCGGTGTGGTGTGGGTGGGCAATGCAGCCTCCACAGCACCCGAAGAGGACAGATGCCCACAGCGTGTGCAATCTCATTTTGCGCTTCAGGATGTGAGTGCTTGAAGATGGCGAATGCTCGAGGCCACAGGGCTCGTGTGCTGCCTTACTGCAACAGGGTCCACTTCAGTCCTGCTTTGCGTTGCAGATTCTCTGCAAATAGCACGATCTTTATGTAAATGGCAGGTATATGTATTTATTCTCCGTGGGCACAGAGTAAATCTAATTAAATCAGAAGGCTTCCAAAGTGCCATTAAGGCAAATTTGTGAAACATATTAAATTATACTCCCACCATTTTCCTGCGGTTTTGGCCTCCCCATCTGAGGGAGGGGAGTTTAGAGCAGATATAAACTGATGGAAAGTTCCTCAATCTCCAAGGAAAGATGGGAGAACGAGTGGTCTGTTCATGTTTTCCCATAAGTATCACAGTAGCAGTCTGTGAGGGAAGGGTTTATTTTAGGAAGAGCTATTTTGAAAGCTAAAGTGTCACATCCTGGCTGGCTCCTTCCACGGTGTTACTATAATCATCCGGTTATGACAAGCTTAATGCAGAAAAAGCAACCTTTTTTTTTTCTTTTTTTAGGAAAAGAAACAATGTAACTGGCATATTTTTGGACAAAGGCTGTCATTTTATTTCTCTTTCAGTATTCTTTTTATTTTTCCCTATCATCTAACCCTATTTATAAAGCGCCAGACGTTAGATCTAGGAACTGCCTGTCCTTTTTGATGTAGAAGTCCATTCTGGCAGCTCTGCCTAGCCCCGCACACTTTGGAGGGTTTTCCGAGTCCAGCACAGCAAGGACTTTTCTGTCTGGCACACGCTCTCCCGAGTTCCCCTACTCTCACCCAGCTGTGGCTGGAGGTAGGAAACCATGGGCAGACCCCGGCTGATGAGAACTCACCATCTCCACTATCTGAGTTAGCGCTCTTCGACATTAAATCGATGCATCCAAAGATTGAAATCATCCCGCAGGTACCTGTTGCCACATTAGGAGCAAGCCTGCTCTCCCCAGGGCGATGCAACTAGGTGGGCAGCTGTCTTGCTGCTGGGTCTGAGCTGGAGGAGCCGAGTCTCAGCTTAGCAGGCGTGAGAGCAACCAGGCTGACTGGTCCTGCTGGTACCACGCACAGCAGCGGTCAGGTCTTACACCTCCCTCCTCCACTCTGCTCTGCAGGCTGGACTCCAGCTGAAGGCCAGGGTAGCTCAGAGCAGGACTAAAAGCCTGGGTGCTTTCATAAAATAAAATTATTTTCGCAGCTGGAGTTGAAGCACAGTAGCTCATTCTGACTTAAACCGCATTTTCTGTGGACCAGACAGACAAACAAGACAAACACAGACTGCATCTTCCCTTGCGCTTAAGTAGCTCCTGCTTTGAATTCAAAGGGCATAAGTAGGAAATTGATATACTTTCTAATTTATTGGAGGGAAGATAACTCTCGGAAAACCAAAGAGACTGCTCTCAATTTATGGGAAGCAGACGCTTTTAAACAGTGAATGAGCGAATGTTGAAAGAGTCCTGCCTATAGAGCTAAATGCATTTAATATTCAGAAGACTCACAGGAGATGCTAAAGTGCCCTCAGCTCAGAAAATTAATAAAATATTATCTCATGAGTGAACTTCAAAAGCTTTGGCAGTTCCATTCATTCCACTTCAGATAAGCAGCCAAAATATTGCAATATCCTGCTAACCTGATGTGAAACATCCAGCTTTCCTTGGCCAGTAATGTTAAGCTGGAAATGTGTGAACAATCTTTATTATGAAATATTTAGCCATTTCATCTGCTCTGGTGTGCCTCCCTATGCCTGGATCCAGTAATTCCTGCTTCTAAAGGTGGATCTAGGCCCAGATAGTCAGCAGGGCTTTGATGCAACAGCAAGTGTCTGAAGACGCAGGATTTAAAGACTGCTTTTGGCAAACCTTGCAGCTCTGTATTTAAGGGGTGACCTGTCCAGAGATCTCTCTTTCAGGGGCAGGAAGACCCTATTTGGCTGGTGGGTAAAATGACCAAGTCTGCAAAAGACGTGGCAAGAGGACAAAGTCTGAGGAGAGGACATTTTAGAGAGATTCCTAGACTTCGGTGGCTTTGTGCTCACCTCGTCTCCCAGCAGCCCATCCGCTCCCAGCTGGCTCAGGAGCAGCCTGGACAGCCTTGGATCTGGGCTGTCAGTCATTTCTCTCTCCCTTCAGTTTTGTTTTTTTCTTTTGTTTTCCTCAGACTCCTCTTGCCATAACAAATTACCGGTGATGCTAGAATGTAAGCTATTGGTACAGGCTGAACCTTTTCATTTTGAGCCATCATGTGGCCCTGCCTTTTCTCCAAAGGCAAGAGGAGGCGAGAGGAGGTCTCAGGCCAACGCATGCCAACATGTAGAGTTCGTGCTCCACAGCACTGAGGCCTGGCACTTGCTGAGGATGCAGGTGGAGGGCCTAACACTAAGATCCCAAATCAACCTGATGTCTGTGGGAGTCAATATGTACTAAAGTTTCACTGTTACGCCTTCCCTGCTGCAACAGAACTCACCAGCCGGAAACGGGACGGCACATCTCAACAGCATGCCTATGTGAGGCATCACCAGTGAACGATGTTTTGGCACTTCGGTGTTACTCCGGCACTGTAATCCGGGACTGAGAGGTCCTGTGCTCCTCACCTCCTCTTCATCGCTTCCTGGGTGCCACTTTCCCAGGAAGCCCCAGCGAACGTAAGGGGTAGCTCCGTATGCACAGTGCAGGGCTTCTGGCCTCTCTCCACTTTCTGCTAGAAGAGAAGACAATCTTAAGTAGTGGTGAACAAATTCCCATAAATTCCCCTGTCCATGACTAGATGTTGCTGGGAAATAGGACAAAGATCCTTTTCTCAGCCACCGGTTCAACACCAGGCAATAACAGCCGAGAGCCAGCACCGTCTCAGGGCTGTCTGGTTATCCACACCGCATCAGTTGTCTCTGTTAGCCCAGATATTCACTTCACCCCAGCCCAGACTGACACTCTCGTCAGTGTAGTCTACAGACAGAACAAAAATTAAATCCCTGCTTTTTTTGCCATCCCATTCTCCTCTCACCCCTGCTGCCGGTCCCTCCACATGAGGAAGGGAGCCCAGGGGAAGCTTTATTAGTCTGTCAATGAACATAAAATGATAGCGCTTGCAGGACTGTCAATCCAGCACAAGTAATGAGTTAAATATATATATATTTATATTTAATTTCCAATTCATCAGTAATTCCCGACAGATGGAATCCTTGCATTTCAGGTCAACTTGACATCGCCAGCCCTCAAAGGTCCAAGTGAGCATTGCCAAATTTAATGAGCTGCAATAACAATGTCTCCACATTATTGGACTAATTACTAGCTTCTGAAAAGAAAAGAAAAAAGGAGGGGGTGAGGAAGAAAAAGAAACGCCTCTAAACAGATGAAACTTTAATTAACAGCATTTTGAGACACTACTTATTATGGAGCAAATGCCACTTCAAAGTGAAAATAGCCTCTAGGTGGATAACAGATCTAATGAAAGGTACAGTAGTCAATTTAGTACTAACTTGCTTCATATGTACGGCTTTAAGCCTTCAGAATAACCAGACTTCATGGCAACAGCCAGCGCACGCCGGTGCTCATGATGCAAAGTCTCCTTTTCCACAGAGCATAGACTGTCCGGAAGGGTTTGGCACGAGGGCAGCCTGCTGCAGGTGGATCCCGTCCATCAAAGCAAACTACAGCACATGGTCACTTCAGCTGGTGGCCAGCGAAGCAAAGGCCTGGCAACTGGAGTGGCTTGCGTTGAATTTCCAATGCAAGATTTTTACATCAAAAAATAATTGTTTTCATTAAAAGTAGTGGCCACAGTCTTGGACTTCTAGGTTGAAAGTACGTGTTTCATTGAAGCCAGCGGAAATGTTGCACATTAAACTTGTGGAACTAATAATAGAATTTAGCCTCAAAAGAATGAATCAAATGCAAGGCTAATTTCTTCAAATTAACTTTCAGCAACTTCTGTTTCTCTCTCTCTCTCTCATACACACACACACTCTCATTAATTCACTTATCTAAACAGACACAGTAAAAAAAAATATCCTAGCCTTCAAACTAGTCAAAATATTTTTCCTGTGAACTGAGAAGGAAGAAAAGGAAGAGGTCTGTTGCTATTTCTATTTTCGAATACTGAGCATTGCTCAGATCTGCCATGATGAGGGGCCATGTCAGATTGACTAGATCAGGTAACAGCAGGCTGCAAAACCTTTCCCTATCCTGTGGAGACCTTCATGAATCTATTCATACCTTGCCCACTTCGCACACCGGTGTAACCACTTTTATAAACCCCACTGATGTGAACTACGACCGCACCAGCCCAGAGCAGGCTGGCACCTCCCTGCAATAAATTCAGGTGATCCGGGAAGTGCAAATCATGCTGGTCTGCACTGGGAGAGCTTGGCTGATACAGCAACATTTGCGTGCATTTAGGTGCATTCCCCAGACGGGGACCTACAGAGTGAAATTCAGCGCTCACTGACATCCTGTGCGATCTTGCAGCACTCACCCAGCCAACTGCTGCCCCCCAGGCAGGAGGCAGGGGAGGATAAAACTTGGCATTGTCTGACTGTGCAGAATACACGCTTGCTGCGAATTGAGCTTGAATATTGCTTGGAGGCGGGGGGAAAAGGGGAGGCATCAGATTTGTTTAGGCATAAGGACATATCTCAATTTTCTCCTTGGTTTTCTTCCCAGTCCTGCCCCGGTAGGCCCATTATTTCCCATTTCAGAATTAGCACCTTTGCCAGCAGAACATAAAGGCGACGGCTAAGGAAAGCTGCAGCCTCTGCCCTTGGAACATTTTCTGCCCTGATGACGGGACCTTAATTAAAGCCATTTGCTGTGGGAACAAAACAGCAAGTGGTCTGCTGCCAGTATATGGAAACACGGGGGACTCCGTGAATCCGTGTTTCCCAGGACTCTGCCAAGGCACGGCACGGCAGGGTAGGGGAGAGCGAGTTCTGCATCCCCAGCCCCAGCAGGGACCCTGCTCTGCAGAGCTCTCCTGCTCACCTTCAGCGTTGCCTTAGGTAGCTTTGCTTAGGTTGCCTTAGGTAGCTCTAGCCATGCATCACAGCTTCTCACCTTGGCTTTTTCCTTACGTAGGTCTCTGCCCTTCCAAATCAGCAGGTATTACGTCCCAGCAAATCAGATCAGCAAAATTTCTGCGCTTTGGTAAAGACCCAAGACCACACCTACAACCGGGCTAGTCAGAATCCAGGAATTTAATAGTTTAATATGGAGAGTTCATGTTATCATCACCTCTCCCACCTCCTCCCTCAAAATAAAACACTTTAAAAAAAAGAGGCAGCAGCTAAGAGGCTGGTGGCTATGTTTAGCTGGAACAGGATTTGAGATTTTGAGGGAAAACCCCTGGCTGCGAAGCACCTGGCTGATGCAATTTGAGGAAGAAATAGGCTTCTCCCTATCAGAAGAGGGATTCTGACATCAGCAGGTATGTGGCTGTTCAGTCCCTGAGAAGGAGAGAATCACGGGACCTGCAAAACAAGGTGTACGACAGGAGAATATACTCCAAAGCATGCCTGTGTCGCAGGGGGTGCCTTGTTGGTGGCTTCCATATCGCCGAGCGGCACTCAGCTCATGGCTGTACAGTAGCCCTCATGGCCATCTCCCTGCATGAGCCTCCAAAATAATTCTGGGATAGGTCCTAGTCCACTTAAGCTACGATTTTCCCCATAACAACGAGAAGATGACAGCCACCACTTAGCCACATGCGACTGACTCCTGCTGTGTTCCCACATCCAGCCCAAGCCATTCCAACCCGGGTTTGACACACGAAGCCAAGGTTTCCTTAGCCATCTGGCTCGGGGGCTTTTGTGAGGCTTCGTGCCAGCGCTCTTGTGTATGTGGGAGTTGGTTCCTCTTCCAGCCATTGCAGTCTCTTCCCAACGCCCTCAACTTTACTTTTGCCCATGACTTTTAGGACACCCTGACCACCCAAGTGGAAGCCTGCAAGGCAGCCTGTGGGCTCCAAGCAGCTGGCTGTTTTCCAGGCTTGTGGTTGCCATCTTTTGTTACTGGAAATACCCTAATTAGTTTCTAATGCGCTGCATTAACCTGACAGCCATCCACCTTGTCTCACGTCTGTTGGCTTCTTCAAGGCTTTTCTTTTTTTTTTAATCACCAGTTGCAGACTGCAAACACTTTTTCCAACACGGTGCTCCTTGCTCTGCTTACAGCTGAAGAGAGTCTGCGAAGACATTGCACAAGTGGTGGGTTTGGCTGGAGAGCAGGACACGTGGCTGGTATGTCTCAGGGCTGTTCGTCCAGGGCTCTTCGACCAGTCCAAGCAGATGTATCTACACTGGCAATTCCCTTTCCCTGTCCAAGAGCAGGGGGGAGGCAGGAGGCCCTGGATGGGGAGAGCTGTGAAGTGTCCTGGAGGTCCCTCAAAACGCCCATTCAGGACCTTCGCTTCTGAGGCACCTTCTCTGCAAAGAGAGAAGGTCAAAACTCACCTGGGAGGAGCACTTAGCCAAGCAGGCAGGTATGTGTCATAGCAGGTATAAACAGAGGCATTACCAAATAACCATGCAGAGTTTAAGCCCTAGGACAATTGAGAGTCCTGCACTATAGACATATCATGACTTGCAACTTTCTCGTACTTCTTTCTCCACTTGCTACACCCTAACACAGCCTTCTCACAGCACAGAAGAACAAGATGTGACCAGCCTCCTCTTATTCTCATTCCTGATGCTTAAAAACAAAACAAATCACAAATTAGTCTCCCTCACCAAAGGACAAGAGAGAGTTCCCCACTGCCAAGTGTTTCTCCCAACCCTCTGGTACCCGTGAGGCACAGCCCTGCAACCTGGGTGTGAGCCGTAGCAGCTGTTTGCAGAATTTCCCCCTGGACCCAGGTTCGCCTTTCAAGCATCTCTCAGAGGCCATGGGTCTGAGACATGTGTTTGATTAGTTAGCTCTTACCCCTGACTTGCTACGAAGAAGGGTGGAGGAAGAGATGGATCAAACAGATGACGTTGACAAAGGAGGTGCCTGCAACTTGATTTACTTCAAGTTCTTGAAAGCCTGTTACTGAATGTAAAAGAGGAATAAAAACCAAGAACAGTAATAAAAAGCAACTAATGTATCCGATTTTTATGGCCAAAAATAAAGGCACTGGAAGGCAGGCTTTTTAATGGCTATCATTCCTCCTGTGTTATTTGAAGATCCCCTTGTAAACGGGAATCCTGGGTCTGTTTTGCCATCTGTTCCCTCCACTCCTGCCTAGGAATCCTGAAAGGGTATTTATTGTATATGCAGGTTCAGTGAGGCCCACTTACTATAAACAAATACTGCATGAAATATGGTGGGGCCAGCTCTTTCTACAGTGCCTGTATTTATGAGGAAACAGTATAAAAACAAATATGTAATCTGGAAATAAACCTGTTAAATGAATAAAAAGTCCTACGGAGCAAAACATAATGATTAGCAGAGCCATTCAGTGAAAGACCCTGTTAAGGGAACACATCTGCTGTCATCCACTTTGCATCAGTGCTTTTCCCCCCTGATAAAAATCCATCTAAAAGCAGCCATCAGAAAATCATGGGGGAGGGGAGTGGAGAGAAGGAGGAGATGATACAACCTAAGAGCTATGAGGCCAACCACAGCACTTTTGCTGGTTCTTGAAATGCCTCTTGAGTCCTGCACCCTGCTGTCCACCAAATATAATCTATGTTATTTACAGCGTGTACTAGGTACAGATTATAGTCACTCAGCCGAAGGAAAAAAAAAAAAGAGAACAAGAAGTAATAACAAAAAAAAAGATCAGCAAAGCAGTTGAAGGCCAGCACGGTATGCTGAACAAAGATTCAAATAAAGAACTTGAAGTGCAACATGTTTGTGCACACATGCATAGAAAATCATATTTTGCTTTCGACCGGTTGCACAGAGCCTAAACACGGGTTATATACAAGAGCAGCGCAAGATAAATCTGCTATGGAAATGCAACTCAATCATGATATCTGATTGCCAGCTTCACTTGTGTGCAGTATCACCACTATTCAAATGCAGGAAGTACTATTCTAGCTACCTGTTCCTATTAACTCTATATTTACAGACCTCGAGTAAAATCACAACCTGCTCCACACCCACTCCACCCTGCCCGCACAGGCAGAGCCAGCTACAGACGGGCGAGTAACCGCACTTGTTGTCACCCTCGCTCCCCACGATTTACATTTGCTCCAAGATGTTCTGGGTATTTCCTATCTCAGTTTCTGCTTTCCACTGTGGGTTGCCTGACCTTCCCCGTGGAGCTGGTTATTAATACTCCAGTCTCTACCGACAACGCAAACAAATGAGGTACAAGCTGATGCAACTCTGGAAAGTGCCATACCAAACACTGATGCAACCCCCCCGAGAGCTGTGATTACTCCCCCGGAGCGCGTGGGACGAGGATGCCCTGCTTGCTTTCAGCTTGACTCGTGCTTTCGCCTTTGCCTGCCAGCACAAAAACTGACAAAACCCCACATCTTCCCTGTCCGCGGCTTGGCAAAGCTCTGGTTTTACCTGCCCACTAACTATTCCCGGGTAGAGGCATCACACAGGCAACGTGCTTTTCCTTCGTCACGCGTGTGACTTCACGGTCAAACTGAAGTGCATTGCCTTGGTCGTGTTTTTACCATCAGGATCGTTTCTGCTTCTTACCAATCAATCAAAGTAAAGCAATAAAACCTTCACCTTCGTAGCAAGGGAGACAACGCCTGAGCGTCGACTGGAGAACTCAGACAACAGGCCTGTGGCTCCCCTTCCCCACCCAAAGCATGGAGTAAGGCATCGCGTAGCACAATTTGAGTACTAATTGGCAAAACAGGCATAATAATTTGCTTGAACGTGCACTATGATGCTGGTGTACTGTACTGTTTGCAAATTATTAACCAGCATAGACTTGCTGCCTTCAGTGTATGTGAGATATATGTAAAGGCTTAATGGATTTATATCACTACAGTTACTACTACTGCTCACTGACACACTTTAATATTTTTATTGCTTTTTCATAGCTGACATGATTCTGATGGTATGTAATTAAATATTTTACAAAGATAGGGTCTGATCCGACAACCTTTATGCGCATGAATAATCTCATTATGTTCAATGCCTCTACTTATGTACCCAAAGCAGGCAAGACTGGGTTCCTACTGCTACAAAAGTAATTTTTTTTCCCCTTCTGTATTCCCCTTTTGGGATTTTGATGGAATTAATAATGAAAAAAAAGACCCTTAAAACTTCTTCAGATTTATTTTGCGCATTGAAACCTTCACCTAGGATTTAAAGAAACTACAAGAACACCGTTGTGGCGGTCATGTTTGGCCAGGGATGGAAAGAAGTAAGAGTTTGTGTTTTGTCACAGACTGAAAGACATACTGCTTTTTTGCCAGTCTATATCTTAGTGCGGTTTCCTGAGACTGATTAAGGGCTTGAAGGGGGGATTTTTTTCAAGAATTCATGACTCACTTTAAAAACTGGTGTATTTCAGGCATGAGGGGGATTGCCCAAATCGTTTTTTTTTTAATATTACCCGCAAAGTATGTCACAGTCATATGCTTCCTTCAAACTGATACGCATGCAAAAAGTTCACGCGCCAGCGTCTTACAGGCTGTGCACATCCTGTTCCCCGCTCACCCAACACATCTACGTGTTCACAGGGATGTTTTGCTCAGCTCCAGCAAGAGGCAAGCCTGACCCAAAGCTCGATGGGGAGCTGAAGATGTTTGTTACGAAGCGTGGTTTGGGGTTGACCTGTCGTAAAACCAGCTTTTCAAGTTTTGATTCAGATCTGAGCCTACAGGCAGACTTGTCCCAGGTGCGTTGCCGTCCTGGCATCTTGTGAAACCCATCGCTGCTCACCCAGAATATCCCAAAACAGCCGGGCAGGAGGGAGAAGGCACAGGTGGATCTTTGGAGCTGAATTTTAGATTTGGATTCATTTAAAAGAAATTTTTTTAAACCATTGCAGCCATCCTTTTTCCAGAACCAAAGCACAGACAAACAGAGAGGGCATCTGGGCCACTGTGAATCCCTAAATAAAAACTTGTGTCACTTTGCAATGCCTCTGCAGCTGAATGAAGGTATTTTTCTGGTTTTCCCCCAGCAGAGAATGCAGGAAGGCTCTGAACACAGCTAGCGACTTTCTGGTCATTTTACGCACACTCCCTTATTATTTTGCTACCTCTTGGACCCCTGAAAAAGCCTCTCTTCCATCTTTGGGCAAAAAAGGGAACCAAATACGAGTTTCTGGAAACAAACAGGCCTTTTAAATTAAAGCCTAGTAAGTTATGAGCTTAGTATGAAAACCAAGATATTGCATAGTTGCACCTAATCTGTGCCTGGGAAGCACTAAACCTGATGTCCTGCCCCAGCAGGACAGCCGTCTGGCTTTTGGGGAGCTCCGCTGGACCAGTAACTTTGAATGTCACTACATTGTAAGCCATGACATGAGTTGAAGCCCTTTCAGCACACGAAATGCAGAAGAGCTTTGGTGCCCGGGCAGGGATACAAAGCCCTCTCCCGGTCCTGTTTACTCAGCAGGGTTCACACCACAGGCTAATCCCATTAGCTTTCAGCTGCTGCACCCTTTGCAGCGATTTACTGTTGCAGCCCAGAGGGGTGCTTTGAAAACAAGCCCAACCCAAATTTCAACGCCGCTCATGACAACGATCACAAATTTGTTTCGAGACCCAAACTGAAAGGAAAAGAACAAAAAGTCTCTTATATATGATCTGATCCAGCAGTCCTGACCTGCCGGCCGTACAGTTAGGGAGCACTACCCTGCCCCAGCAGCTAAGCCCAGAACGGGGATGCTTGTTCTGAGATTCATTAGCTGGGCTCTCTTCCGCCGTCATCAACTGTTTTTCCGGCATCTGTTTAGAAAAAGCCAAACAAGTCTACCAGTCACCTTCTCATTTGCCCATCTTTATATTTTGGTTGGTGTGGGGAAACAGGCTGTCAGACCTGCGCCTCCTCTCCTCCCCTCCCCTCTGGATGCAGCACACGCTTGGGCTTCAAGCCTGCTTCCCTTGGCCTGCCACGCTGCTGCCAAGTTGCCGTCAGGGACAAAATCAAGAGCACTGAAATGGCAGGAGAAAGCTGATCCCACATGACGCATCGGGGAAAGACAACACACACCAAGGCCTCTGGAAAACAGACTCTCTCCTGGCCTCCCAGCCATGTGCAAATTTATGAGGTTTGAATGAAATTCAGCTAAAGCGTCCAGGCCAATGACTGCTCATCCAAAATGAACTCAATGGCTGGACTTTGGTCCATTTAAGTGTCACCTGACCATGCTCCACATTGCCTAGGTTAAGCCCCGTCAGTATCTGAAATATCTCAAATAACATTAACCCTTCTGTTGACACTGCAATGCAGGATGAGCTTTTAAAAAAAAATTTTAAAACATGATAAAAACACACAGATCAAGACACTCCAGTGACCCCGGCACATGGATGTGTTAGAGCCCTTCGACAAGTCAAGGGCGGCACTTAAGAGAAGCGGAAGCGGGTAGTTAAGTGAGACACAAGGTTTACTTGCCCATATGCACCTATGAACACAAACATATGGATTTCTTACATCTTGAGATGTAAGAAATGCCCAGAGAATGGGCATAAAACTTGAAAATTGCCACCTGGTTTCTGCGGTTATTTTTCCATTTAGGGATTAGACAACATCTAAACCCACGTGTGCGTGTTTTTTCTATTGCAAATAGGCAGCACAGACAATTGCAAAGCAAGGAGATGGGTGTGAGAAAGAGGATTTCTAGTGACCCAGGGGGGAAAAAAAAAAAGGGATGAGTCCGGGCCTGCCAAACAGCTGGTTAAACTTCAGAGCTCGGTCTAATGCTGTTCTGAGGCTTGTCTACTGACAGCAGAAAAAGCACCTTCTCCTCTGCCTGCCTTTCTTTTTGCACTGCTCTCCCAACACCAACATGCCGGAGGGTGCTCCATGCAGCAAGATCAAGACTTGTCTCCTCACCTGGGTGAAAAAGCAGGGTGGTTTTTAAACATTGTTTTCCAAGGGAGGTACAGGGGTCTGGTCAGACAAGTGCTCAAATGCTTTTAACATGTTACCACTCCTTCCTTCAGCTGTTACTGGCTACTCCCATTCCCTTGGGCCTCGGCGTCACAGTCCGTACGCACTGCTAACCCATCGCGGTGCGACCTGCGGTGGGGTTGTTGAGCCCACCTCGGCACGGTGCCAACCCAGCACTGCCTTCGTCTTGGCTAGGGTCCCAAGAAGAGACTGCAATACCTATTAATCATAAACCCTGTTGATTAAATCCATCTAGCTATTTCACTCAGCTACGACCAGGGGCGAAGGCTGTCCGGCAGACTGCTCTGTCCTGCAATCCAGCTGCCCGGCTGTGCACACAAAGCCAAGGGAAGAACTGGGTCTTCATCTACATTGAATTTGCTGTGGGACCTGGGTTTTCCACCTACACGTAGCCAAGGTCTGACATTTCCAAGTGTGAGATTCGTCAGGATTACAGGAGAAACTGAAAACTTCCAGCAAGCCCTGAAGGAGCCTGTTAAATCCTTCACTGAACATTTGCAGGAGTGAGTAAGGAAGAACGGACCCTGTTCCCGTGCTGCGGACTCCCTGCTTCACGCCCTGGGACAAGGGCATGCTGGGATCTCGAGCACAAGTCCAGAGCTGTTCAGAAAATGAAAAACAAAGATCCCTCGAACATTTCTTTGTTTCTATTCATAACCACAATTTCATTTGCATTGATGTTTCCTGACCAATTCTCTCCTCAAAATAATTGATGGGAAAAAGATCAAGAGATGTAATTAAAAGAGAAACAAACAGAAAACAAAGGGAAGAGGGTAAATGGGCATGCGACTTCGGGTCAGGGAAGGAAGAGGAGCAGGTGGTGGAACTGATGAGGGAAATTTAATGAACTGCGATTGACTTCGAATAACAAAGGAGGAGGAACCTAATCCTACCATTGGATCTGTACACATATGGACTTACCAAAACAAATGGTAATCAATCCATCAGCCTTAAATTAAAGATAAGGTGGGCAGGAAGGAAGGGACACGGTTTATTCCCTCCTCCCCACGCCGCCCCCCCGCCATCAAGCTAAATCTGTTTGTGTGTGTCCACGTTCTGTGTTGTCAGGGTTAGCATCTGTCATCTCCCCTTCTCAGCCGAAGCAGTCACCTTCCCGTGCCTCACCATGCCACCGCAGGCAGGTCTCTTTGGAGGCTGCCCCGGGAATTTAGGGTCCTGGTTACCCTGCTTCTGCAGCGTATTTCACTCAGCAGAGATCAAGGCTCAGCAGCTTCAGGAATACACTCGTAGGACTCTGCGTGTAAATGCTCACTGAGCTTTAATCAAACGCACATCACAGATAGTCCTGCATGACAGAAAGCAGAGCCGCCAATCCGCAGACCTGCCAAGAATAGCCTCATCTGCGATACAAGCGTTTTTCCTCTTTTGTATCATTTTGGCCCTCGCTTTCTCATTCCAGGGCAAGCTGCAGAAATATTCTGGGTTTTATATGGTATCTCCTTGTTTCAAGCTGAAGGCATGATCACTAGATTTTCTAAATATATACCCAGGTTTTATGAATCCTCATTAAGTTTTTAGGATAAAGTTTCTATTTTAAGGCCCGGATCCTCCAAAGAGAGCTGCACGGCCAGACATCCCTTTCCCATACATTCAGCCAAGCATGGCTGTGCACGTAGTTTTCTTTGCAGGATTTGCCCTAGTCTTTAGGCCTGGCAGGCAGTTTCTCCCAAAGAAAACGCTTCTAACCTGATGTCTCCAGGGCCGGTAACTAATACTTACTTCTCCTTGACCAGTAGGCAGAAAATGCATGAGCAATTCATGAAGATCACTACTGACATACATTTAAAAGAGTGAAAGCTTTTGACTTACGGGGTAGTATCAGGAGCTAGAAAATATAATTTTCTGTTTCTGCCATAACCTTCCTATGTGATTTCCTGGCATGATCCATATTTCAGTATATTCCAGTTATTCCAGAAGAATAACACCAGCCAGGCTGGGAGGCGGCAGGGAGGAGGTGCTCAGACATGCGGGGTGGGAACTATGTGGGGCTGCGGTTTGGGACAGGGGCTGGGTGCCCGGGAGAGGCTGGGTCTGGCAGAGGGGGCACGAGGAGGGCTTCCCATCCAGAGGCATTTCCACCACAGCTACTATTTAAACAAAACATTTGCCAATTAAAATAATTCAACCAGATCGCCTGTATCCCGAGGAACGGGCAGGGCAGGCACAGATGGACACGGACACGATGTCGAGCCCTGCCACATCAAACCAGGAAAGGGGAAGAGTGGGGAAAACAGAAATTTGTGAAATAGCCACCAAAGTTAAATTCTTCTCCCTATTTGTAACTCTGCAAGAGGAGCAGGAGGGACACAACCCAAGCACGGGCTTAAACGTTATGTTTCCCATTTCCCTGCTCCCTCAGGTCCTCTTAACCCGTGCATTGACATCCAGGCGTTCCAGCTTCGCAGCAGCTGAGGAGCCCCCACCAGAAGCACTGCCGGGGTTGCCAGAGCAGAGAGGAGCATCCCTCGCCCCGGGCACACCAGCAAGCGTTCTGCCCTGTCAGAGGGGACCTCCCAGCCTGAGCAGGTCCCCTGTGCTATTCCTACCTGGCCATCAGGAGAGGGACTCGGGATGTTGGATGGGAGTCGTGGGAATCTGGGATGCTGTAGGCACGCACCAAGGAAGTACAGTCAAACACTTGGCAAGTGCTAATCCACAATACTGTGGTATCTGGTCACTGACTTTGATTCTCCTGACTTCCACATCCTAACCAGCGTCACACCTGGAGCGTGAATTTGCACCGCATGGGTGTTTTTGGTGCTTTTTGGGTGCTAGGTGGGCTGACGGAGAGCTGCCTGCCCTCCCACCAGGCTAGCAGGAGCCGGGCCCAGTTCCGCAGCCTGCTGCGCCCAGATCTCGTTACTCCTCCACCAAAGAGGGCAATTCCCCCTGGCCCGCCGAGACGTGACCACATAGCATCCTGAGATGTATCAGTTATCACCACCAGCTTTTGAGAAGACAGACGTTTCCCAGCGAGAGCAGAGCACAGTATCACTCACCTGCTCCCGCAGGAGCAGACGCCAGGGTTTCTGGAGGAGCGGTTGGAGAGGTCTCACCATATCCGTGTTAGTAAGTCACCACCTCACGGCCCTCTGCTTCCTCCTGTTAGCAACTTCAGTTTTACTCGGACTTTTTGCTAAAGGGCTTCTTCTCTTACTTATTGTTCAACGGGGGGCCGAAGCACAGGACGTCAACAGCGAAGGAGGAGGGAGAAGGTCGAAGCGGAGCTCGGTGGTGCATGATCCCCCTCGCAGTCTTGCAGTTTTGGGACCTCTCCCCTCTTCTTTTCACCTACGAAAACCTGGCTGCTCGCCACAGCATAATATAGCAACGGGGGAAAGAGAGGAAGAAGGCTTAACTTTTATTTATTTTAGTGCGATCATTAGGATTATGTCAGGGGGAAAAAGCATTAATACATAATCTTTTCCCTGTGCTATACAACACTGGCTGCTTTTAATTTAGAATTAAATTGAAACACTCACTCAGAGCGGCTTTGAACAGCAGCCAAGACCTTCTCTTGCATTGTGTGAGCAGCTGGGTAGCCTTTCCACTCTCTTTTTTTTTTTTTGGGCCACAGTGCCTTTTTTCAGACCTGTGCTGAGGGTCGGTCACTGAAGGTGCTTGTGTCACCTTTCCACAAGTGCTAAGGGTCCCCTTGGCTTGGAGCTGGCACACCGGCCACAGGTGGAGGGGGAAGCCCTCCCGCTGAAGCACAAGACCGCAGCCCCCAGCAGACCAAACCTCAGCAAATAAAGCTCCACAGCTACAAATATTTCACAAATTAGAGAGAAAAGGGACATATTAAAAAGCACATCAAAATGCACATTTTTAAAAAATGCTAAATAGCAGTGATTTATTTTTTTCTCAACGGCGCATGTTATTTTGTACGCTTTGTCGCACATGATGAGGCAAGTTCACACAGGGAGAACATGGTTTGGAGGTATAAACAGGACAGACAAGACTGGGTGGGGTAAAGCCAAATTTAGTTAAGTGAATTGGCCATCCTGTTTTGTTCACGTGACAAGCCTGCTCCAGACGGTTCTCACCAAGCCGATGAGAAAGGTGCCTTGGTCTCCCTGTTCATTTTAATCTATATAAATACTAGGTTTTGTCAGGCTAAAGAATCCACTGCAGACTCAAGCCTTTCCTTAATTATTGGTATTCACTGAAAGAAAGGGTAAGTTTAAAG
>NW_009227829.1:39043-39405 GCF_000690835.1 Fulmarus glacialis | reverse complement strand
GGGGGGGGAAGAGATTGCCACCCTTTCAGTGCTGCTGTGAAGGGAGCTCTGCTTATCACAACAGGTGCAAAGGCCACTCACAAAAACAGACGCAGTTCAACATTGAAAGGCTAAGAAATTACTTATTCTCTTTGTCAGCTGCTCACACAAGCAGGGTAAAGGCTACTTGGAAGGAAAGAGTTCACAGGAGACTCTGGGAGATATGTTGACCATAAAAAAAAAAAATTTAAGAAAAAAAGGGACAGCAAAAAGAAAGCAGAAACAAAACTACATCCCCACATAGAACAGGAATGAGCAGCACCAGCAGGCTGGGGACTGGGGGAAATTTTAACAGCCTACCACTCCAGCTGAATGGGGAGGGG
>NW_009227829.1:30033-39026 GCF_000690835.1 Fulmarus glacialis | reverse complement strand
GCATCCCTGCCCCTGTGCCCCCGCAGAAAGGGGCTGTGCAGGTCTTTCTGATGGCTCCCTCTAATTACGTTTTCTTGTGTATGGCAATTCATGGCCAGCTCAGAGAATGTTCCCTGTCGGAGGGGTGATTTGTGTACCACACCTACAGAGTCAACATATTGGGGAAAAAAATCATTAAAAAAAAAAAAAGAAAGAAAACTCCTCTGATGAGGAGCCTGCAATTGCAGGGTTCTGTTTTCCTTTGGGTTCTTAGCTGGGGTTTTTTCCTCCACTCTTCCCCTTTCAAGATAAGGCATCAGAAGTAACTGAAACTAGAATTTCGTTTTATAACACCCTCTGTTAATCCCTAGATCTCTCTCAAGTGCTGCATAAATTTCACCCTCTTTTCACAGAGCTCGAGGTTTTTTTACATCTGACGCATCTTATTTTCTAAGGACGATGGTTCTGTTTATTTTAACCAGGCCTGGAATGATGTGCAAACCAGCCATCCCTCTTAGATGCTGATTGTTCCCAGAACCAGATGGTCAAACCTTCCTCTTTTAAGACAGCTGACTCAAAGCCATAAAAGAAAACACCAAAAATGAAAACAATCATCAACAACAACATCAAAAAACACCCTGTGGTGGGAAAAAAAAATATTTCAATGTTGGCGCTGTGAGAGAGAAAAAACTCAGAGAAAAGAGAGTGTTTGGTTTCCAGACCCTGGAGGTCCGGCGTGCAAAGGGGGGAATTCGCTCATCGGGAAGTTTCCACCAGTGGCAAGCTAACAGGAGGAATTCCCTAGCTTAAATATGACAGATGTTCATACCTCTGCTACCCAGAAGCAGTAAAAACCACCTGTGGTTATTCTGACTGCCCTGCTAAATGAATGGCGAGTTAGAGTACTAATAAAACATAGCAATGAGAGTTGCCGCTGCCCGCACCTGCAGGTTCTCTGATACCCACTACTGGCTTCACAATTTACTGCCGAACCCAAAGGGCTTCAACTTCATTTTAACACCATCAATAGTCTCTTGCCATCCTCGTGGTTCCCGTCTTCCCCAGGCCTTTTCTATTCACAACTGGTCCTAGTTTAATTGGGCCGTTTTGCTGTAAGTCAGTGAAAGCCACTGTTAGGCACGGTGTAAGGAGAATCACTACACCTTTTACAAAACCAATCTTGCCTATGGCAGGTTTAAGGCAGCACAAGGTCTTTGTTCGTAAAGCTACTCCAGCCTAACTAAGCCTGAGAAATTCTACACTGAAGGTTAAATCGGTCCAACATCAGGTTGCAGGCAATCCTGTGTATGTACAGCCAACTGGCTTGTTCTGATTTAATAGAACCAGTTCCTCCCCGCCTTAACCAAAAATCAACATACATTTTCACACCACTGTAACTAAAATGAAGAATAATTTTAAAAAAAATCACAGTCGGGTTATGAACAGAAACAAACAAGATACCGCAAAGCAGCTTGTGGATTTTCCACATAAAGGTGTAAACTTGGAGCACATCAGCTGCTCTGCAGTGGTGGCTGGCGTGCAGGCTCTCACCCTCATAGACATAAGGTAGTTTTTGCTTCTTCCACCATCTTTCACCTCTCTACGGGAAAACAGACACACAAGCTGCCTAAGGACTCTAAAAAACCCAATCACTTTCTCTTTAACCGTCATAAGAAATAGAGAGCCACACAAAAATAAGAGATGCCTGGATGCCTTTCATCAACTGCTTTTCCTTAACATTTCCTAATATTCTGTAAGAAGTATGTGATCCCAGCATGAGGAGACTTTGTGAACATTGCAAGAAAGACAGAAAGCCCATTTCAAACGTTACAAGGGGAGGAAGGGTTTCAGACACTTTCAGAGTTTCTAATTAAATTTTCTATGGCTTTTAAAAATGGCAAAGTCCCAGTTAAAGGATACGTGCTCTGTGTCTGGACCACTGCAAACTTAAGCTAAACATAAGACTAGATTTAACAGAAAAGGTCACCTACAAGACTGTTTACGCTTGTTGCGCTAAAATCAGATTTTGAACCAAGTTAAACCACAAAGATTAGATACACCGTCAAGGCCTCAGTGCAAGAATTTCATGGGAACCCTAGAGTACTAGGTTGTAGGAGTCTTTCTATTCAGATTAAAGGGTTTTGAATAAGGCCTTTAGGACACACTTTTGCTCACAGTTAGGGCACACTTTTGCTCACAGTTAGGGCACAACAGGTAGAAAACCTGAGTTCAGCACCTCCTTCTGCACATAAGCATTCACAGATGGTAACAGCAGAAACAGAACAGCACACCCTCATGAAGTATCTCAAAGTATATTGTCATTTAAAAACAACCCCTCTAATACATGTCAAGTAAATAACAACACCACAAAAAATTAAGTAGATAATGCTGCTGAAGATACTGCTGTTGTACGAACAACTGAAGATACCGTGTAATGCCTGCTCTGGACTGGGGACTTTCGCTATATTTGCAAAGTCTCCTGGACAATGGGACTCTAAGCTTCTTGCCATCTCTAGATGCTGGCACAATGTAGATGTTTAATAACAAGGACCACATACCCGGTGCACACAGCCCTCACTCGTCAATGTCCCGTATGCTGAAAAATATTTTCTGTGCTAATTGGCAAGGATGGCTGTTAATCCGCCATAGAATAGCTCCCTTACAAACTTCGGCAAAATCCACTTATCTTTGAGTCAGGCGTACTTCAGAAAGTATTTGTCCTCTTTGCATTGGGATTGAGAGAGACAGAGAGAGAAGGGGTGAGACAGAAATACTGGAAGGGCTTTAGTAAAACTTCAGAAATCCTGTAAGAACGTGAAAGAAGCCACAGGCTCTGCGCTAAGGAGAGCAACTGGTAATTAAAACCTTGATACAGCAACTCATTTGAGTTTATTTAAATACGTACTTAAAGATAAACGCAAAGCGTTTTGCTCAAACATTTTGAGGAATATGATCCTTAAGCAAAATTAACAAGTCTTTAATAACACTTGTGTTATGAAATGCCATTATAATCAAGCAGTAAATCAATAGTACTGTAGCACATGCTGCAGATCGCAAGGGCTGTATTTTGAGGAACAAAAGAAAGGTTAACCTCCTCGTCTGTTATGACAGTGATACATGTTATATCTGTCTACACCTTTCACACAATGACATTTTTGGTACCTCTAGTGACCCCTGAGGCCATCTGTCTACATGGTAAGGAGTATATGGAAAGGGATAGCGATTTATTTTCCTTCGATTTACGCAACCTTCAAAACAGGTTAAAGGCAAGATCCACCACCGCTGCCTGGCTGCCCACCCCAGTGTGCTGTCTTGTTTCATTTTAGGGCTCCCCCGACCTCCTCCCCTTGCAGCAGCAGTGTTCAGACCTGGCAAGAGGCTGCTCGGAGCGCTCAGGGGGCAGATGAGCCATTGCAAAAACCACTGATGCTCCCCCAGTTTAGAGCCAGGAGGGGCCGGCTGTGCCTGTGCCGCAGCACCGGAGCGGGGGAAGCCCCAGTCAAAACCAGCGGGTGGGGGCGAGGGCAGAAATACGGCAGCAGAGATTTAGCCTAAACTGAAGCTGTCAGAGCTACGCTCCGGTGAGTGAGATAATGCATGCATTCCCCTGCCTGGCCCAGGCTGAATTAGCACATCTGGGGCCCACATTTACCGCCGCTTTGGAGCACCTTTGCCATTAACACTAAAAACACATCCTGGAGGACACCGGGACTTGAGATGAAGGAGGTGAGAGGGGAAATAAGACACCTTGCCTCCCCCCTCACCTTGTTCCTCCCTCCTCCCACATGGCTCGAAACACTTTGAGACTTGAATGCTGTCAATCTCCTTATGGGAGAAATATATTTATAGAAACCCCATCTCTGTGACTGAACACTTTTATGGTACCAGATGTCGGAGGACACGAAGTTGATAAAATAAAGCATAGTCCAAGGAAAAGGGTCAAAATTATCTGCTGCCAGCAGTGAGAATTGCAGCTTCTCCAACTTCCATGGAGCAGTGCCAGTTTACCCCAGTGCGAACTGGGGCCAGCAAGCAGGTACAGACGTAAATAATTAGGCTGAGTACACTGTTCGGATAAGAAGGCATTTGTCCTTCACAGGAGAGATTTTGCTAGGAAGGGTTAACGCCTTCTCCTTTGAAATACGGCGCGGCAGCTGCGGATGACATCAGATTTTCTGCCATACTGTTTTATATCAACGCACATGAAGCATCCAGGGAAGACCAAGCACTGCTTGAGACTGTAATGAGAGCGATGGTCAGAGGTATCACAATAAAAGATATAATTTGGAGATTTCTCCATCATATGGTTGTGTTTAAAAACAGGGATAGCTTCAAAATATCGGGGTATATGCAGATGGAGCAAAAGCATCAACGGTTCAGGCACCTTTCTGGTAATCGACCCACAAGAAACACACGGTCTCAGGCACACAGATGAAACTCTCCTCCTTTCAACTAAAGCCAGCAGCCCAGGAAGATGCCAGGGTACATAACTGAAGGATCCATATCGCTATATTTTGGCACTATGCAGCAAAGCCAAGGAGAATAGGTTAATTAAAATTCATATGTCATTTCCATTTCCTCTGCATGTCTACAAGACTGTTTATTCTCACCATCTGAAAGAGATTCTCACCATCTGAAAGAGATATTAATTGCTGCTCTTGGTTGGTGAGAATAAACACTACAAGAGATCAAGTTCCCTAGTGAAGCCTTCTCAGTTTTGCTTTTAAAACCCAATGGAACAGCTTGAAAGGACTGCTTTTATCTGCGCAGCAATTGGCTTAAGATGCAAGCCTAGAGTGAAGTCCATTACCACTTGTCCACCAAAATTTTGCTGACGAACACTGGATCGGTGTTTGTTGCCCGTTTCCATCAGCCACAGCTCAACGCAGTAAGAAGATTTCGGCCGTAGATTAGGTTTAGGTGATTTCCTTCGAATAATCCCCTTTCTTCATCACTTGTGCCAGCACTGTGGCTGCTGACGTGACCAGGAGCAGGTAGGATCCCGAAACAGGACCTTGTGCGCAACCTGGAGAGACGTAGTATGGAAATAATGCATATGTTTGCTTGTTAGTATTTCAACGTTGATGCGATACCGATGCTGAGATGAGGTTTAACAAAGGCTATGCTGCTGCACTGCTCGTGTTGCATCTTGGAGACTGCTTATCTCCTGCAAGCATAACACCTTGTAGTAATACAGATTGCGCAGTTTGGTGGCGATTTCTTCCCCCATACCGGAGACCACAGTGACGTGTGTGGATAGCGCAGTTGGTGCCAGCTCAGAGCTGCATGGTGCCCACGACTGGTTTGACTTCGGCATCACTTCCATTGCGGTTGTAGGTGTGTTTTTAATTCCTAGGTGCTTACACTTGTAGAGCCTGACAGTGACGGTGATGTGAACGCTTCCCCTTTGCCAACATCACTGCTTTCCAGGCCTTCAGAGCAACTACAGCTAAAAAACAGTAACACGTGCTTCAGCTGGATCGGCAACGTAGGCCCCTTCACCTCCAGAAACACGAGGCCAACAGAACTGGACAGAATCCAAAAAGAGGTGCAATCTGCCTACTGTCAGACCCCAGCCCACCTTACAGCGACGCTGCTCCACATGCCATTCATCAAGGCCCGGGTAGAAATGGTACAGCTAGGATGTGGAATAACACAACTGCAGATTTCACTGTTTCCTGGCAGAAGGCTGGTCCACAGCCCTGTGACCCACGCCAGCAAAAAAATAGGGTAGGAAAAATCAATGTCCGTGGCAAAGTGAGACACTCTGGAGTGAAATACACTTTTGGGAGGCTTTGACCAACCCAGGGAAATAATGTGTGTGTGCTACTGAACCAAACAGGAGAGAGGCTACATACAACAGGTCAAAAAAGTTAGGCATCCAATGCATATATTACTGCCATTTCCCAGCTGAAAACAGCTCACGAGAACCTTTTAGGAGGATACAGTATTCCTCAATGAAATTGTATTTCACAGAGATTTGAAAATTAACGCCCATATTACAAAACACCTACCAGCAGGTGATGAAAGAGATTGGCCAGCCCTTCAGGAACAGAAGAAAGGTTAGTGAGACAAAACTCATGTGCTACTCATGCAGTAGGGTAAGGAAGCTCCAGCCAGCGTCCATCTTCAGCAGGTCTTTCAGCTCCTGGAAGAGCCACGCAATACAAAGGGGTTTGCCAGGGCTGTAGATCAGGCTCATAGTATTTTCAAAAATGAAACATGCACTACAGAAATGTTGGAAGAAGTGCATTAAAAACAAACAAACAAACAAAATCTGTTTTGAAAATTTGGCTGACACTTGTCTATGAATACAAAAATTCAAAAGTTGGTTGTGCAGTATTTGTTAGCCACTTGAGTTACATGTGATGTGGATGAAATGGATTTCAACTAAGCATAAAGAAAAGGAATTACTGTGGTGTACTTTCAGCCAAAAATTCTAGAAAAGGGACAGAGATTATAAGTAATGAATTTCTAAGAAGAGACAGTCTGAGAATACTTCTCAGTTAACAGTATTTCTTTTGTCTCTCAACCAGTTATTTACCTGAACACTTCAGTTCTCAAGAGATCTGGAGTGATGCAAAAAACCTACCTCTCTTGCAGCATCTGTTTACAAAAGCTGTACCTGCTGTAGAGCCATCACAACAAAACAAATTTGGCTTCAGTGCTAATTTGCTCACCATAAGTGTCACTTGAGGCAAAAGCTAGACCTGGAGTAATAGATAGCAATCTCCATAAACATATCCAGGCCAAATATTTCAGTAACATGAAGGCCGCAAAAACTAATGAGAAAACATACAGAAGTTAAAGTAGTATCATCTTTTGGGCATTTCCGGGCAAGTCGAAGTATACGCAGGACCTTCCCTCCTCCCATTCTTTGGGCTACCTATGTTACATTCATTTTGTGTACAGCCCAAATATTAGACTGGTGCTTTACCACTCATCCCTATTTTCTTGCATATAGTGCCTTGCTACTACTGCAAAAATATTAGGCTGACCTGATGGGGTGGGGAAATAGTATTTTGTATCCGCTTCTGACCCACAAGAAATCAACAGGATTTTTGCCACTGACTTAAAGACAGCGGGAACACGCTCTTACTGAGAAATAAAGAGAGGCTGTTTGTTGTATTTGAACGCATGTACCTCTGTTACACTGCCATCGTAATTTGCTGCAATTCTCTTGGGTCTATTTCTAATACAAACACATAAGCCAGCTCTATCAAATGCAAATAACGACAATTTTTTAAAAAATTAATAAATCCTTAGGCTTTTGAGTAAAGGAGAGCACATCAGTGACTCACTAATCAAAGCATGGACCCCTTTGTGAAGTGCTAGGGTCTCTGTGGAAACACATCATGTACACTTGAATTTTCCCCAGAAAATTTTGGCTATTAAATGATGCATTGAGAATATGTAATATATTTATCCGTACATCTTCACAACAGTGCAACTGCCTTTACTATCTGTGCAGGAATCAGATCCTAAATCTTATCCATCTTTTTGAAAATGTCATTCTAATACCAGCTCAACAGCTCCAATGCACAGCCTCCCCTGGAAATACTCTAGCCCTTGTACAAACAGATATTTTGAATATCTACTTCTGAAACTTTCTCTTCACCTCAAGGGCAAACTTGTGCTTATTTATTATTATCTATAAAGCATCACAGGTATTCATGATTTTTTTTTTTTTTAAGCATAATGCCTTTGTCCCCCAGAAACAATCATGCTCACAGCTATCCCAGTCCACAGAGAAGATAGTGGTCACCTGGAGGCCAACAAAGAAGTTTCCAGAGTTCCTTCCCATAAAGTTCCTGATGGATGAGCACAGTTACTTACATGACTGCAAGGAACGCTGCAACAAAACATATTTTCCGCCTTGACCAGTGAAACATCTGGGGTTGCCCCCAGGTGTCTGTAGACACCAGTCCTACACCCATCAGAGCAATTTTGCATGCATGGCAAAACTCCAACAAAGAGCACCAGGAGCGAGGTTAAATATCAGTCAGGGAGGTGCAACACCAAATAAAAGGTGAGATCCAGGGGGAGGAGAAAGATTACAGCAGTGCAGGATCCTGGGGTGCTCCTGTTACACATGCATCCTGAAAGCTCCTCTGTGCTTTTGGTTTTAATTAGCATTTGTTAACACATGGAGATATTTACCCAGAAATAAAGGTTGGTGGAGAGGTTACCAGAAACAGCCTCTCTCCCTTTCCCCCATCCCCTTCCCACTGGGACATAGGGGCCAGCTCTCCAGCTGGTATAAATCTGCGGTGCTCCACTGATTTACACCAGCTGAGCATCTGGCTTCAAGACATTTCCGATCGTATATAAAAAGAACAGTAATGTGGTGTGCTACTTATAAATCTCTCTCCCGAGCCAAGGCTGTGGTCCTCACCTGTGCCCCGCTTGGCCATATTGCCCCATGCCGTGCCATGGCATCCCCCATGGCATCAGATGGACACAGCCAGGCCCACTCCTGGCTGCTGTCACCTAGAGAACATAGGTGCAGGATCCTACCTCCCATCTCCTCTTACAAAATGGAGGTGGGAGAGAGGAAGGGAAATCCCTGCCTGCTCCTTCTCCTGGTAGTGTGGGGAAGATTAGTTAGCCAGTGTTTATAAACCGCTCTGAAGGGGTCAAGTGTGGGAGTGATTGGTGTCAGCTTCTCAGCATCACGTTTAACGGCTGACCGAGGGTTGCTTTTAATTTCTCTTAATAACAGAGCAAATAGCACACATCGCCCAGCCTTCAGCTTGCAAGGGCAAAGCTTGGCCCCACGCTGCAATCCCTCATGACGCAGGAGGCATCGCCTGGTCCTCGCAGGGGTCCCAGGAAGAGGCAGTGCAGCACCGGCCATCCTCCTCACAGCTCCCAGCAGAGAGCACCCACTTCCAGCCCAGCTCCGCTGCCCCCCTTCCCCACCCCAGGCACCTGCTTGCTCAGCTTTCATTTTTTGATGAATGGAGGGGGGGGGACATCTTTTCCCCCCGAGCCTGGTGGGATTGGTGTGAGCA
>NW_009227829.1:0-30002 GCF_000690835.1 Fulmarus glacialis | reverse complement strand
GGAAAGAGTAGTTGGGCTTGCTCTCTCAGGTCCTCGCCACCTCCCGCGGCTCAAACCTCGTACCCACCACAGCTGTTCTGGTTCAACTCACGGCTGCGGTTCTTGTCAGCATTTCCTCACAGGCAAGGGGCAGGAAGGTGGCTGGTCCCCTTTGCTTTCCCACAGAGCACATTTGTACCTTTGCACCAACGTTTTTCCCAATCTTTGCCTTATTTTCCTGAAGAAAAAGTGTTTTCCTTTATAGCAGTAAAGAAACTTTCTTCAAAATTGTCCAGCACTCGAGTATTCAGACTAGTCAGGCCTTTAAACTGACTTGAATTCCTTTTCCTGCCTGTCCTTCATAAGGAAAATCCCAAATTTATATATACATATTTCATTGTGTATATATAAATTTGTGTATATACACATTTCACTGTGACGAAGGTGACTAATCCACTCACCCATATGGCAGCACCTGCCGCCTCTGGAGGGAGGGGCAGAAGAAGGGGAGGAATCTTCTCATATGAGAGCAACAGAAAAACAATTTGCTTGGCCATGGTGGAAACGGTCAGTCTGGCTGGTGCCACAGCCAGCTGTGGGGCCGGGAGATGGCCCCTGTTGTGGTGGGTGGCAGACCTTGCCATGGGTGAAGCTGGGAAAGGACGAGAACCTGAACTGGCAGCCACCCCATCTTCTCCAAGGCCACCAGAGCAACTTCGTGCAGGTCTCCTGCGGCCAGGAAGCCAAAGTATCGCCTTCCCTCCGGATCCTGCAAGACGGGGGCAGCTACGCACCACCGAAGGTGGGATCACAGCGCTCACCACATCACTGTATCCATCCTGTTTCCTCCGAGAGGTAACAAGACAGTTGACTTTAAAGCAGGCAAGGGTGCAGCCTCAGCCCTGCGCCTCCTGAGGTCCCTGGGAGTTTTGCCACTGGCTTTAACAGCCGGGCAGTCGGGGTCACTGTGCGGTGCTTAAGCAGCCCCTCTGGAATCACAACCTTAGACTGCAATTAGTGCTGATTTATTCTGGGTGACTACAGTTCAACACAGACCAGTACCGGTCTGGCTGCCACAATTCATCCTTGAGATTTGCCAGTAAAGGCAGCAATTCTTTTGATCTTCCTAATAGAGAAAATTGGAGAGCATACAATTAGCTTTTTTTTTCCCACTGCCATTTGGATATGACTGCAAGTAGTCTGGGGAGGAGCTCTGCTTGGAGCAGACTGCTCCTCCAGTCCTGATGGCCACGTAACGTCGAAGGATTTAAACGCTCCCGACTCCACTCCCGAACATGTCAAACACGTGTAGGGGGAAAGAGGTTGAAATAAGATTGAGGGCATTGCCTGGGGCAGAAAGGATGGAGTGATAGGGGAACTCCCAGTATCGTTTGACTGTAAAGCAGCTTGCTTTACATAGCTAAAGCAGCTTCGTCTAGCAGGGATCAAGGCGTGACCCAAATCACTGGCTATGACCAAGTTCACAGCAGGGTGAGAAAAGAGCTCAAATCTGTCCTTCCAGCTCCCTTGACTAGGAGCTGCTTGTTCACTGCTCCTCCGGTGCGGCTCAGAGGAGGGCAATGGCTGAGGTGTACTACACCAGCTCTGGACAAACAGAGCAGCACGTGGTCAGCAGGATATAAAGAAGGAAAAAAGAACATTTCTTTGGCTACAGGAAATGAGAGGAATCCAGGACACATATCCTCCTGTACAACGGATCCACTGAGATGGTGGTCATTTATCGACGCTCTCTGCTTTGCCCTTGTCCTTGGAGGTGTTTTCTGCGTGCCTTTCAGCGTTCATTCAATCTGCAGACAAGATGTGATTACATGCAATAGTTGCTCTAATGACAGTTCTCCTAGGCTGAAAGGAGTGAAAGACCACAAGCCCTTTCTGAAGGGGGACAGATGGAAATAGAAGTCACCACCCCAAGCAGTGGGTTAGGCAGCAAGGCTTGCACAGAAGCTAAGTCACAGGAGTGGGTGGGAGCTCCTGCAGCAAACTCCCAGCAAATTAGTCCTGTCCTCCCGCCCCCCAATATGGTCATGATTATTCAAAAGCAGGGGAATACCAACCATTACATCTGTACAAACACGCCACAGGAAACCAAATCGTAAAGACATCAGCAATCAAGACCAGACTCTTGGTTTGTTTGTTCGGATATCAACATCCACTAAAGACAGCCCCGATCAAGGCTGTAATTGGCATGGCAGTAAACGCTCCCGGGGCGATGTGGAAGGTGAATAGGGCAAGGTGGGCAGAGAGCAAACCTTGTCTTTCTGGGATCCCCTACTGTTTCAAGAACAACTTGTGAACTGTTGTGGAGCGGAGCCTAACTAAATTAGTCTGGAGAAGAGAAGGGTCACACAAACATGTCCCGGTCAGCTTCATTCACTCTGGCTTTTTGCTTGATGTTCATCCTGATGTCCAAGCCAGAAAGCTGCCAGGGAAACCATTCAGCTACAAGCTCTTCTCTCTCCTCCCGAAAACATCAAATAACCAGAATATTACTCGCAACCAGAAGTGCGCCTGCTGTTCCTCGTGAGTCTTGCAAAGTGTAAGGCATACTTTTCCCACCAACAATGATAAAAGGTTGGTTTGTTTGTTTGTCTGTTTGCTTTAATGATTAAACACTTATCCTATAGGGGATTTCTTCTTTGGAGGTTAAAATAATGAAAGAATTTTTTTAACAATTCACCTAATGTGGCCCAAATATTCATGTATTATCTCTGTTCTTGAATCCTGGGCGCCAGTTAAACATCATACCTGCTATAAGACGCTCGGTTATAATGCAACCATTAGCATTTAGCACACATTTACTCAGAAGAAACAAGCCCATGCAAACTATGAATATCAACTTCAAAAAATCCAGGAGAGTCTCTTTTTAAAACCTCCAGGAGGAGACTTCCTTTAATGCTCTGAGTGCCTTCAAGTCATTCACAAATTAATAAGCACAGAGTATTAATAAACTGAGTAGCTTAAGATGTGCCTGTGGTCTTACTCTCATGGGGGCGGGGGGGCAGAACTGTGCCTTTCTGCATTAGAAGACCATACCAAAAAAAACCCAAAAACCGTAAGGCTGCAGGGAATTCAGCAGCACACTTTCCTCCAGTGGTCTTCCACTGTCACAGACACCCTAAAAATTAGGGGGAAATTCTGTTTTGTCTTTTGTCATTCGTACAAAAGAAAATCCATCTCTTCTACATGCTGAATGTCTCTGTAGTGCATCAAGCGTTAGCACGCACAGGCATGAAATACAGTGATAAGATTAATAATAACAATATGTATTTGTTGCTACAAATGCATTCTTTTGCATCAAGACCTCAAGTAAGTTAATCGCTTCAGTAAATATTTAAGAACATGCTGAAGCCAATGGGACTTAGCTGCTTTCCCTCACTGAGCCCTCAATACGTAAATATGAGGGTCTATTTGATCAGATCCCAAAATCAAGAAAATAGTAAGTGAATGCAGAACTCACCAGATTTCGCCAGATCCCGCAACACTAGAAACAGGGACACTCCTTGAAACTAGTAACAGTTTAAAACAGATAAGAAAAACTGCTTTTTTTTACACAGCAGGTAATGAATTTCTGGAATCTCTCCCTGCCTTGTCTTCTTTCCTGCCCCTCGTGGGATGGAAGCAATGCTGCTTACCCCTTAATCTTTCCCAAACCTCAGCTATCATCATTCCCCAAACTAGGGAAACTTGCAGAGCAGAGGGGAAATCTACCTTACTAGAGAGAGAGATGTGAAAAGTTGAGTCATTTAAGAACTAGAAAAGATACCAAAAATAGATATAGTAATATTTCTCTCCTGTTTGGGGAGGGGGGGAGAAGAGGAACCTAAAAATAACAACAATAACAAACCCTAAAACCAGTTTGCTCTAGTTATGATAATCCAGGCATAACATTTATATGAGAACATAAAACACAGCACACAGCTGTAAGTAAAACAATATGTGTGTTCCTGAATAATAGGAAAATAGCTTGCCAATAAGGATATATTTTGAGCAAATGAAAGATGACCTGGAATTGACTCTGGAGTAACAACTTGATTACTTATAAAAATAGGAGGTAGGGGAAAAGAAAAAGGGAGAGGAAGCAGTGGTTGGGAAGAGCTTATGTTATGTGGTATTTGATGTATTTACTTTGAAAAGTTTCCTTTTGATGAATAATAAAAACAATGCTGTAACAGCCACCTTCATGCCAAAAAATGAGATTGGCTAGGGATTTTACAACTAATGTGGCTCTACTCACCCAGATTCTCCATGTCAGAAGGCCATGTTTAAGCTCAGATGGTGAAACTGGAGCAAAAGAGGTTGAATACAGAACGACTCTGAAGGCAAAGGGAGGGAAGAGCATGTGGCACAGCTCCTTGAGAGAGTGCTTACCGGCTCTCCTGCCTGCAAATTGTTTCCATGCTGGTGTGCAGAGCAACACGCCAGTGTGCCTTGGAAAAGACCCAACACCAGCTAATGCATTTCTTTCTTTTAATATCCAAGGTGAGCTCAGTGTTCATAAAAGTACAAGATTGCCAGGCTTGTTGGCTGAAGCAGTCCACCACCACGGGTGAAACATTTCCCCCCTGGGCTCTAGGTCCTCCACGGATAAGGCAGAGCCACCAGGTATGTGGCAGGGGGAAGAGGGGGGACAACACAACCCCATGCCAGGTTATGCTGGGAAAGCTTGTCTGTAAGCTTGCAAAATATTTGGGAGGAGTGTTGTGATGCAGGGCCCTGGAAAAAGCCACGGATGAATGCTAGCACATTCCCCTGTATCTACCCAAGCGATTAGTGCCCAAACTACCCCTACCCTCCTTGGGCCCCCCAGCCCTCATCCCTCAGAGACATCAGCACTAAGGATGTCTCTGGATTCTCGTCTTTCTGTTGACGCCGCATGCAATGGTATTTTCTGGACCAGCACTGGTATAAAGCAAGAAAAACTGGGAGAATCAACTCATTTTACACCAGTTTCAAACTTCTCTACAATTAAAAAACCTTTAGTGGGTTTCTTTTAACCTGACTCTGATTTCATCCCTTTGAAATAAACACCACTCTCATCCTTGTCCCTCTTATCCTTTCCCATACGTGTAATGGACCTTTTCCCTTTGCTGGTTCTCCCCACTTTGGGATCTTTGCCCGTCTCTCTCTCTCCTTCTGAGGCATTTCCTTATTTTTAAATATCAGCCTAAAAGTCTTTCTCTCTAATCTCTGTAGAATGCAGTATCAAAATCCACTGCAATGCATTTCTGCCTAGCTCAAAAGCTGAGGGGCTTCCTCGAAAAATACCCCAGCCAATTGCTTTTATAGTGATGAGGGAGCAAAGTTCAGGCCTTGTCCTGATTTCCAGCTAATCTGAGCTTACATGAAAGCTCCCCATGATACACACAGAAATATTTACTATATGAATTTAAGCAACGTTTCCTGCTTTGCAAAAACAAAGTTAGTGTTTGAGCTAGGTTTTCTGTCCAATGGGTTTCTGATATACGGTGCTTGTTATGGCATCCTGACAGGTTTCTTCTTCACTTTCTCAGCTGGACCTGTTCACAGGAAATAGGAGGACCGAGATTTATGAAGTTAAAGCAGCATTTTGTTGCTTTACATGACTAACTCAACAAAGGTCAAGCAGTGAGAAGCAAAGAATGGAGGAGCAAGTACAGAGGCAACACAGAGAAGTGAATCTGATTAATTTTTCCCTTGGAAATACTAGAGAGAGGATTGCTTTCCTTGGAGAACGCGCATTTGTAACGGAGATGTTGCCATCATTACTGGGATGACTAAAATGTGGAGTGCAACTACTTCGTCTTTTATACAGCTCTGTATCCACAGAGGGTAAAGCCTTTAGAAAGCAATAAGCCAGCAGAACGTCACAGTTATTATCTGGGGTATTTTATCTCTTTTCTCTGGATACAGCTATTAGCTGTGCATGTGACTCTTTAAACAAAACCCTTTCCTATGTCCTCTTCTTCTTACATCCCCCTCCTTTGTTCTTTTATTGGTTTAAGCTGTAACTTACCGGGTCAAGAAAATCATTCCCATTTTTATTACAAGTCTCTATAAATAATAAGTCATACATATGTTAGGAGTAAGAACTAGAAGTAATTATTTGCCAAGGTCTGTCTTTCCTAGCAAAGAAAGGGTAGCCATCATTTGTGTGGTTTTTTTTAATAAAGTGGGTATCATCATGTGCACTGGGCAGAGAAAGACCTCATCAGAAAGAAAACAAATGGGAAGGAGTCTGTTGGCACCCTGGCTTCAGTGAAGCCATATTTCAGAGGGCTTTTCACCAGTCATTACTGGGGTGGGGGGAGCAGGGCTCCAAGTCACATTAGTTCTCAAATCACAGATGATCCCTTATCACTGGCCTTGACATTAGGCTTTTTTATTCTGTTTTATAGGAGGATATGGGATTTCTTTATAATTCATTCCAGAAGTCTACCTGCACTCCCCTTCTAGCAGGGGAGTTGATGAGAAAAATACCTCTTCACTCAGCTACACTGAAACTGCAGTATCTGCAGCCCTAAAAGAGCACTCCAACTCAGATTAAAACCTGGATTTTCTTTCCCGGTTCCTGCGTACACCAGTACCTCCCATGGGGGAGAGAGCTGGGTACCAATAAGCATTCAGATGGTGACTGCCCCCAGGGGAAGCGCCCATCGCTCTAGTGCAGGCTCTCCCCAGTGGAGCCCGCTCTTTTCACTGGTATCCCCTTCGCTTTTTTCCCCAACAACATTGGAAAGTAACCACCCAGTTTTATGCACTACTTCAATCTTCAAGGTCTCTTCCTTTCCTGAGTCAGCACCTATTTAAACCAGACACTTTAATGAGGTTTGCCATTTCGGCTGTGAGCCTTTCTCTTTGTTCTGCCCATCGGCCACCTCGGCGGGATGAGGACCAATGCTAACTGCAGAGTTATGTCAAAGCAGATCTTTGTCTTTCCAACAGTAAGTTTCTTTCCTCTCCTATCCGCTGCTTATGAATCACATTGCCTACGCTTCCTACCTACTGCGCAGGTAAGCGAGTTTCCATATAGAAACACCCAGCATGTTGCTTCAGCATTGCTCCCTTGCCTTTTTATTTTTGATTTTTTGTTAAATACACCATTTTATGACACATACATTGTTGCTACATTGTGACAAGCTTTTAACTAGTAAGGAAGAAGCTTTTACAATTGCATTTCTGAAAAGGCTCCAATTTTTTTCTCATAAAGATCCTTGGGATAAAAAGCAGATTAACGTTCAGAAGTAAGTTAAATGAAAAATTGAGGTTGCTCAGAGGGAGATGTTAAAGGCTGACTGGCACAAAAGGGTACTTTCTGGCAAACCTCTCGAAGCACTAAAAGAAAAGGGTCAAGAGTCATCTGCTTAAGTAATGATCTCCAAGGCAAAAATATTGGCTGGCCAATCCCATAACTACAATGGACTATTATATGTATGTTCTATAGGCTGAATGCATCAATTATACTCATCATGTGGCTTCTTGAACGTGCTTAACTTGCTATTTCCTTTTATTCAATGTGATAGCACATAAATTAATGCAAAGGCATACATGAGAGTATTTTATACCTTCTCTCCTCTGTTTTAAATTTTGAGGATCAGTGGTTTCACTATGAATAATTTAGAGGGAAAAACTTTCAGAACTGAGGGGGGTGGTAGGGCATGTCTGTGTCTGCTAGAGAAGTTCTGTCCACTAACCACACTTATGCAGGATGGGAAACAGCTTTGCCAATCAATAGAGCATCATAATTCCTCTCCTAACAGGAAATGAGGACTCAGTGCAATACTGCAGTTTTAATTTTAATGCAATTTAAAAGAAAAAAACACCCAACACCAGATGCTCATCAGAAGACCATTAAATGTTATTACTATATGCTATTTCCCTTAGGAACTCTCATGGTTAAAAATCAACAATAAGAAGCAGCCTATACCCTTTTATAGTGAATGTCTTCAACTGCAGTTCAGTTAAGAGGTCTGACAGGTCACAAGACTCATCACAAGTTTGATTATTTCTCAATAGGCAAGCTGAGATGAGGATAATTGCTATGTTTTTACAGACCTTCTCACTGCAGAGCCCCTCATGCTTTCCTTCCTTCAGCCTGATGAAATGTGGCTCAAACACAGCTTCACGTCCTCTCTGTTTTTCCACTCTCCTTTCCTAGATACTTATGCTGTTTCATTTCTCGCGAAGGACTTTAGCACTGGCCCGTTCACATGCAAGTGGTTTCCTGCAGGAAAGCAACAGCACACCACAGTGGGTGGGTGGGTGGACGCACCTCCAAGCAGGGCTCCTGTGCCAGCAGCCCTGCCTGATTGCCACCACTGTCCTCCTTCTCTGTTTTGACCACAGCAGAAGGAGCTCTCCCTTCTAGCGCACACCACTCGGCTCTCCAGCCATGGAGTCAGCACTGGAAAACTGGTTGTGGCAATGCTCTGAGATTTAAAACAGCAACATCTACCCAGAGTTTTATCCACTGGTAGTTTGATGTCTTTCTGGGAGAAGGAACCAAGGAGATCATCTAGGCTGCACAGCTGATGCAAATTGAAATCAAGGAAAAACTCATTGCTGGTTTCTTGGAGGGTTAAGTCAACAGATTACCAGAAGTGAGGAACTCCAGAAGTGAGGAAGGGTGATCAAGACACACAGCAGTCAGAGCCTCTGAAGTCTCAGGTGACTTTTCGCGCTCTGCTGCAGCCTTTTAGCACCCATCACTCAACAGCAGCAGTCTTACGGACTAACAATGTTCTGTGAAATAGGGACATTGATACCTCTCCATGTCACAGGGATGTGAGGATGGATACACTAAAGATTGTGTGGCATTCAAAACATAATGATCGCAGAAGAGCTTTATATCAACATTAAAATTATTACAGTTTTTTTTAGCTCCACATACTCCAAAAAGGGCAATATGGAGTACCAACACTTCAATTCTGAATTTAGAAGAGACCCTTAATTCACAAATACAGATCTTCTTGGGCCTCTATAAAGTTTGGGGGACTTAAGCAGCAATCATGCTTCACCAGTTCACATTCCTTTACCTCAGCCTTCAAACAAACATGAAACACACTGACCCAAGAGTTGGCGGTAACTTTCCTCCCATAACCCCTGGGAAAAGGAAGAGTAGTGTACTGCAGAAAAAGGGAACGATGAAACCTCTTCAGACTCCACAAAGAAGGAACCAGGACTCTTAGCATCCCTCCTAAGCATAAAAGCACAGATGGACGGACACAGACTCCCTTCTTAGGAACTGGCAACAACACGGTACATCCAGCTCACAAATTAGATAGAAAGAAGTGGTTTGCAGTGTCAAAGAAGCATCCGACGCTGCTTTCTGTGCGGAGGCTGGTGTTCAAATAGTACCAGCTTCATTTTCAGAGCAGACATCCTCAAGCAGTCGGCTAAGTAACCCCAACACTGCAGTGAGAGTGCTGAGAATCTTCTAGGAAATTAAGCCAAACAGCAACAGCACCTCATCACTAAGGAGTAATTGAACACTTTGATATGATAATTGATTATTGTGCATTGATTAAAGCTGGCAAGAGAGCATACACTCTCCAGATGACTTTCAAATTACAAAGCCACAAACTTCAAAGCTTATTTGGATTCGCACAACAAAATACATTTTGTTATTTACAATGTAAAAAAAAAGTATCCTCATAAATGAGGCAAGAATTTTAAAACAGTGAATGGTGAAATGGCACAACTTGAAATAAGGAACTAATCAATGCTATCAAAATGGCTTCAATCTGTCCTGAGGACTCTAATCATTTCCAGATGATAACATGGGACTGATTGGATGTCTCTGGCAGCAATTCTTATCAAGGCCTGATTATAACAACTACAATAGGAAGAAGAAAAATTGGTTGGTGGAGAGTGGTTAAGAAGGCCTGAAGAAATGTGCAAACAGTTGCTCAGTTCGGTGTAAACCTACCTGATCTGTTGCAAGAAAAGGCAGCAACTGCTCTTGGTCATTTCCAGCCATGCTGAGATGCTTTTCATAAATTCAGCCAAACACACACTGGAGAAGAGTTTTTACTTCATGGTAAAAGCAAACCAATTTGCAACCACTTGCAATTTGTACAAACTAGCAAGCCATCAGCAAAGCATCTTGACTTGCTTCCTGGTTTTAAAAGCCTTTTCAAGCTCTCCTTAATTGCACGCTATTTTAATTGCCATGATTCTACCTCTAGAGCTGTAAGGGAACCGTATAGTTGTTACTATTTATTTGTATTATTACTCCAGACAGGAATCAGGACCGTGTTTTCCTTGCCATCATGAAAAACTTTACAAAGATATGACCTGCTCAAAGAGCTTTGCCTAAATATGCATGACCAGAGGCAACAGGTGGCTACAACAGAGCAATGGCAGCAGAAAAAATTTACAGAGCTCAAAGGAAAGCAGCGGGCCCAGTACAAAGTTAGGTCTTCAGTCCCATCACTGCTGCAGCGCTACATTTCTGGGCTGAAAGCCGATACCAGAGCATGCAGTTCACACCATTCAAAATTTGAAAATTACCCAGCTTTCCTGAAGTTTCTTCAAGGTAAACCAAATTTCCTTAGGCAGGCCCTGCATTGTTCAGTTGTTTCACGTTGCGTTGGAAGAAGCATTCCCTGCAATATGGCTTTGATGGAACCAAGTGAAATCAGGTGTCTAAAGCGAGTCTGGGATTTATTTATTTTGGAAAATCAAAACAAAGCTCAAGATATACAAAGTCATTCAAAGCAAGTACAACTGAGAACTTGGAGTTATGCCAGTGCCAAAATTGCACTTTTAATTTTTAACAAAAAGTTGCTTTCAGAATGAGCGCAGACAAGACCAGTCACAAACCACGTAACACTTGCTGCTTAGCAAAAGTGCAAAATAACCACGTAAGACATGCTGTGGGCACAGGTGACTGGATATGACTCAGCAAGCTGTCCTACGGGAATGCGAGCACTGCTCTTCCTTTAGGGAGAAAGAACAGATATTTTGCAATATGTTTACGCCAACTGTATGAGCTTCAATTTCTTCACCACACAGTATGCTGCTTCTAAGCTAAGGGATAGGTTAAAAGTTTGTTTTGGGACAAGAGGTGAGACAAGAAGAGGAAAAAAGTATTTTGGAAAGGGAAGGAACATCCCACTGATAACAAACATTGTCTTGTCTAATAGGAGCTTACTACTGCTGGTCTATTGTGTCCCCAGCTGGTTATGTCTTTGTTTCAGAGGTTTGGTCTGTGCCACTTCTCAGACAAGGACATGGCAACCTTCATAATATCTGATGAGCCAGAGAAGTTTATGAGAGAAAGCTTATTCAAGAGTAAAGAGAAGGCTGAAGCTCCTAAACACAGAAGACTATAAAATTTTTAAATACTTCCTACCTTTGCTGTCTGAAGTTCAACTCGTGAAGAAAAACAGCAGAACTTTATTCACATTTCTGGCTTGATGGCTACATTCGCTCTAACTTTTATAAAATTACCTTGTGCAGATGTCATTGCAGAGAAAGACACTGTGTCAGTGTCACCACTGTGTCAGTATGGGGCAGTCCTGGTTGCTGAAATAGCATGACATGAAATAGCCACAGGATAACAGAAGCTAACCATGTCAGACGGTATTCTCCACCAGGACCCAGTTACCCACTGGTGTGCAGTAATATGAGGGTGAACCTGTGCTGCAACAACTCACCCTTTCCAACTAGAGAACAAACACCACTTGCGCTGAGAACCTACTTTTAATTAATCCTTTCTCCCTCCATTCTTGTTTCAATCACACCTTGTGCAACCCAGACTGAAATATTAAGTCAGCAAAGATCTGCACATCAACAAAATACCTGCGAGGCAGTCAGTCTGTTCATCAGTCACCACCATTCCCCAGACTCAGGGAAAGCATCGGTCCCTTCTCTGATACGAGCACAAGGATTTACTTTTCATGATTATTGGCAGATTTTGAATCAAAAGCTTCAGGCTTATTGCAGCAATTAAATGCATGAGTCATGTATTCACTCATTTGGAAAGGTTCCTACTTTGTCTTATTGCTCACCAAGACCGCAAAAGGCGCACTGCAAGGAGGAAATCTGTCCCAGGAGCCATGGGACAGATTTGTTACCCAGGCTGGTTACAAATACACCTGAGTTCCTCCTGTGGCATTACCCAGGTTCACACCCCTCTCCTCCTCTTCGTCTAAAGCCACTGCCAGATTCCCACCAGAGACGCTGCTGCTGTGCATCCTCCTCCCTGGGAGTCCTAGCAGGACTGCGAAGGAGGCTGCTTGCCTTTCCCACCCTTGCTTTTACAAGCCCGTCCCGCTGTGAGAGGACCTACGGAGCAATAAATGCATGGCCTGCCCGCCCCCGCCCCGGGGCCTGGAGAGCCGGTTGTGTTGTTGAGAGGAGAGGCAGAACTGCTGGCTGTGTTGTTGAGAAGAGAGGCAGAACTGCCTCCCTCCTGTCCTGTGCCTCCCTGCGCTGAAAACCCATTATGGTTATGAGGTTGTAAGTGTGTATTGCTATGCAGGCTGAAGAGGAATTAATGCAGCTGGATTTGGAAGGAAAAAGAAAACTGGTGTTCTACCAGTTCGATCGATGGTCATTGATCTGACGCTAATTAGTAAAAAAAAAAATCTTTTAAAATACTGGAATTACATATAATCGCTTGATTATTCATTCTAGCTTAGTCCTGGTTCCTTGATGCATTTGACTCCAACTTCTAGCAAATGTTTCTCATTAAGCAATATTAATATATTTATAACACAGTGAAAGGCAAGCAACCGAACAAAGTCGCCACCTTCTTCTCCTGTCTTTGTTCGAATTAGCACTGTGCTTTGCATGAGGACATGCTTTGCATGAGAAGCTTTGCATGAGCTTTGGGATTTGGATCCCTATGTCCTCTCATCTAACGTAAACATCTAAAAACCTCTAATCTTTTCTTTCATAAAGCTTCTTACAGACCTCTCAGAGCTGATTGTGTCTTGTGAAAGTGAGTTCCATGAGTCAGTTTCCTGTGTGAAACAAAATTTTCTTTAGCAGATCACGGTGCCCTGTTTTCTACTCTCTGAAAGTTTCTGATGTTGGTTTCTGTATGAATGAGTTCTTAGAATGCCCCGTTAACCTGGCGTGTGGTCTCCTTTCAGACAGTTCTACTGCCTCTTTCTTACCCATTTTCTTTGTAACCAGCCCCAACCTTTACAATTCTTCACTGAAATGGACAGTGCAGGGAGACGATACACCTCAGAGCAGTGTGCACAGTGGTATTCACAACCCTCTCACGAGGCCAATGATTAGAGTTGCATGTAGTGGCTGTCTCAGACAAATATCTGGACCTGAATGATCATGGTGTTCCTGTCCTCACAAAAACATTTTTCTTCTCCATCTCTCTTAGTCCCCCCCTACTCAAAACCTCAGAACTTCAAAATGCAAGAATGGGATAGGAAAAGGGGTGAAACCAGCAACAAGGAGGACTCAGTAACTGGACCTCTCCCCATTTTCCACACCCAACTCAGCTAAAAGAGGCTCTGCAAGTTCTGCACTGTGGGTCTGCTCTAGCTAACAAGGGTCTGTGGAAGGTGTTGAGCCCCTGCAGAAGAGAAGCTCGTACGATGGTCATCAACTGATTAGGTAGAGAGGTGGCAACGGTCAAAGCACCATAGCTGTAAGAACCAGCTGAAGCAGACAAGGCGGGTAGTGCAAATGAAATCCTTGAAAGTTGTATGTTTTAAATAGACTAAATTTCTCAAGGTGCATAGAGTGGCATATGGTTGGAAAGGACAGTTCTGCAAAGTTTTAAATTCCAGAAATAAGTGAAAGACAAAAACCAAAACAAAAGCCCAAAACCTTTCCTTCAAGCCAGAATTGAACCAGTGACCTAAGGATTACTGTCATAGAGCAGCCTACAGTCCTCCGCTCTACCAGCTGAGCTATCAAAGGAAGATGAAGAAAGAGTGCCAAGAATGAGTCAAGACTGTATCAACAATAGCCTTAGGCTCTAATGGGCTTCCATATGTATTGCTTTTCACAACAGCAAAACAGTATCCAAAAAAAAAGGCACAAAGCTAACTTTCCTGCAAAATTGGATTTTGGTTACAAAACTGCCAGTTTTCTGCCAAATAGTTCACAGCTCTTGTAAGACTGTTGGTGGTGGTAGCATTAAGGTTGGAGTTCCTGTCATGACCCATATGAAATCTGTCTACGGCTTGACAGAGAAATTTGCCCACTCTTTGGTGACCTTGCCACATTTCCTAAGCTGAGCTAGGAGAAGAGGGAGAACTCCCTTCCACACAATTCCCCACAGCAGTTCTCCAGCCAAATCCAATAACAAAATAGCAAACAAATCAGCTAACGCTCCCCGACAGCTTCCATAGCGAATGCAGAGGAACAGAGGAAAAGGACGGGAAGGAATAACCATTGGGGTTTTAATTCAAATCCCACCAACTCCCACGGTGCACGTAAGACCCCTCGTACACAGATGAGGTTGCAATGTCTGGCATTGCAACCGGTGGCCTCCCCAACCCCTGGGCCTGGGAGGCTGAATCCTTTGTGAATCATCTGTGCGAGTGCCTCAGCTCACAGCTGTGGCAATTGAAAGCGAACTACACTCTTTTTGAATTACAGTGATTCACAAGCATCTCATCTGTTTGAGCAGCAGGGTGGGGCGGAAAGCTGTGAGCAGACACCCTCTTTGCCAAAACCATGCCATCCTACTTGCCATGGGAGTGTGTGTAGCAGTGTTACCTCAGTGCCCTACAGCATATCCATCTTTAACCCGTGCTTACCTCCACCTCCTCCTTGTGACTCAACCCCAAACACTGGGCTGCTTCAGCAAGCATGTAGCCAGCAGGTTGAGGGAAGTGATTACTCCTCCATATTCAGCACTTACGAGCTTGCATTGGGAATGCTGTGTTCTGCCTTAGATCCCTGGTACAAGACAGATGAGGACATTCTGGAGTGAGTCCAGTGGAGGGCCATCAAGATGGTCAGGGGGCTGGAGCACACGATGTAGGAGGGGAGGAAGAGGGAGCTGGGCTTGTTCAGCCTTAAGAGACGGATAAAGGGGGTTCATACTGCAGTCTGCAACTACCAGATGGGGAACGCAGGCCAGGCTCCGCTTGGAGGTGCACACGGAGAGGATGGGAGGCAACAGGCACAAGCTGCCACCAGAGAAATGTTGATGAGATATAAGGAGAGAAAAATAGCATGAGAGTAAAAATTTTCACCACTGCAAAGATTGCCTGGAGGGTGGAATCTCCACCTGTGGAGATACTCAAAGCTTGACTGGACACAGCCCTGAGCAACCTAATCTAACTTTAAAGTCTACCCTGTCTGGAGCAAGAGGTCGGACCAGATGATCTCCAGAGGTCTTTAGCAAACATACACAAAAGTGACTCCCATGTCAGGAAGGTGACTTCACAGAGCAGATGAACTCACAGCAAAACTATTGCCATGTACTTCTCTGTTTGGAAAATACAGCTCTTCATCTCACAATCAAACTCCCACACACACATTTTATTTATTTTCATACTAACAGACATCTTAAGCCTCCTCTACTGCTAAAAGTAGCACAGATTTTGATAGAAACTCAATAAGATGTCTCCCTGGTTTTGTTCATGGGAATATAGGAAGGTCAGGAAATATTTGACTTACCTACAAGGTACTGTTGCAGCTTTCTCAGAGGCCTAATCCGGGGACCTGTGATGTGTCATGACATTCACGTACCCTATCAAGTCAGCTGATGCTGTAAAGAAAAATATACGATGGAGAGAAACAGAACTGTATGCCTGTCTGGGCAATATCTGCACTCTCTGGGGTCAGACGGTCTTGGTGGGAGGAGGTCCCCAAGATACCCATATGCGAGAATGTGAGGTTTATCATGTGCTGGAGAAAGAATGGCACAACAGATAACATGGACCCAAGCTCCAAAATCAGAGCAGATAGTGTAGCCCCAGGGCTCTAATCTTTTCCAGTTTGCAGACCCCACAGCATTTTCCAGGGGCGCTTCAGGCTCCTTTCAAGCCAATTTAAGCCTATTGTCATGAGTCTGCCTTATCTGAGTTACCTTTCACAGACCCCTTAAAAATAATTCACTAGTCCCACCCATGCATTCAAGGACCCCAAAACTGAAAACCACTGCTCTATCCAGTTTAACTCGTTGGCACTGTCATCTAATCCAGCAGTGAGGTACCAAATACAGACTTCAGGGGAAGTATCGCCATCTCTTTCCTGTCAAAAGTTGTTACTGGTGAAGATAACCCTAAACAACTTGTACTTTCCTGTAAGAAATCAGTAGCAGTTAAGTCAAGATAAAAATTCAAATGGGATCAGATAAAAAGTGGATGCTGTTACTATCTATGCATGAACAAATGGGATGCAGAAACCACAGTGTTGCCTTGACAATAAAAAGCATTGGAGTTCTCTTTTTGTGGAACTTGCTAGCAGTGATGTATGGGTGATTTGTGAGAGATAGTCTCCTAAACTAAATGTACCCCCCAGGGCAGCTTTTCAAAGTAGATATTCCTAGGAAAAATTAATTAATTTTTTTCTTGATTTTTTGAACTTGGTAAGCTTTGAATGCTTAACAGAATTAAATTTTGGCATGGAGTTCATGAAAGATCTCTGATTATTTCGATTCTTTCAACTGATTAAATGAAGATACCAAGCTTTGAGAGCCATGTGACTGGAGCCCTGAGCTATATAAAGGGAACAGCTCACCTGTTTCATGTGGTGTAGAATAAGATGAAAGGAAAGGATGTAGCTTGAAAGCAGGATGGAGAACAGCCAGAGGTAAAGCTACTAATAGCTGGACTGTATAATTACACTTGGTAATGCTATGTGTTTTGTTAAGCTCAGATTAGCATATGATAGTCTCCAGTGTTTTGTATCCTTACAGGCTGACTTTCTAACACGGCTTTAAATAGTTTAAAGGGTTTTTTCCAGTGAAAAGCTTGAAAAAATCTTGTTGATTCTGAGGGACTTGGGGGATTGTTTTCTTTTCTTTTGAGGTGGAAACACGCATATGCTCTGAATACGAGCATTAGTTTGGACTCGCAATGAATTTATGAAATCTTTGTGTTCACTTTAATTCTTCCCGGTGTGTGTTAGACGCCACTGGTTGGCTGCTGTGGCTTCTGCACACCAGCTAGGGATGAACTCAGGATATCCCAGTTTGGGAGTCTTGTGTGATACCCCTGCCACAGAGGAGGAGGTTTTCTAAAGACTATTACTCACAGCAACTTGAATGGAGAGTCTGAAGCATCAGCGAAACAATCATCTCTCTCTGTCTACCTGTTAAAATTCAAGATAGAAATCTCTTTGGGCCAGACTATCTTTGTACTTAAAGGCTGAATAGCAGCTGGCACAACAGACCCCCAGCCCTGTCTGATGCCCCCAGGCTCTGTTGTGATGTAAATAATATGTACGACTCCTTGGGCCAGCTTCAGAGACAACTTTAATAACATGTCAGCGTGAATGAATGCCAAGGGGCAGGAAGGTGGGAATGCAGAAGGAAAAGAATTGGGAGAGTACATGAAGGTTTCATATAAAGGAAGTTTGATTGCATCGCCCAGTGTGGGCTGCATTTCAGGAAACAGAGAGTTTATAGGCCATTACTTACAGCTACCAGTTTTTGTCATGCTCAGAGAACCCGTTTAACACTTCTTATGCTGCACGGTTATTAGTAATAGACATCCAAACGAAAGTATCCTTTGGGTATTAAAAAACCTAAGCTGTATATGGTTATCCACAGATATACCTAGCTTAATTTTGCTACATAACAACCTTTAGATCTGGGGTGGCTTCTAATACAAAAATATTTTCTTTACAGCTAAATTATTTTAATTCAGTTTTCTTCATATATATGACCAGTTCCATAAGCAATTAAAACACAGACACTGAAGACCCATGGCAGGGCTCAGACATCAGATTTGCAACTCTCTTCCAGCAAACAGTTTAGTAGGAATTATACAAGTGCCTGAGAGCTCACCCCATTAGTGGGCATGGAAAGGAATATCTTCCATGTAATCATTGAAGTATTCTTCAATGAGTTAAACGTTTGGCCGTGTTAAGTCAAGATGAGAAATGCAGTGAGTAACATTCCCATCTTCTCCCCCGTCTTCTCTCCCACAAAGCGTTCCACGTCTTGCCCTTCTCCTGGTGAAAGACAAGACTAATAATGGTGAGCTCTTCTGAGATGATGATCAGTCCAGAAAGTTTTAATAATTGGGTGGCAATTAACCACAGTCAGGACATGACTTTATTCAGATACAATGGACTAGCTCCTAGCTGCTGTGAAACATAAGTCCTCGGAGAGCCTGACCGCTATCTCATTTAGCTTAAGCTTCCATTCAACATGTACCACACTGTACTTTGTTTAAGCAAAAGCTCAGCTAATCACCCATAGGCTTTCTATGCCCTGGTCTCATCCCGACGGTGAGGCAAAGGAGGGTATTTCTGATTGATGCCTTCCACTTTCCAGCCCTCTTTCTTCCCCCTATAAGTAAATACTGCTTTGCGATAGCAGTTGTGAAGGCTGTGGTCTCACTGTAGGCTTCAGTGTCAGCAAAACCCTGCATCGTCTGGGGGAGGGCAGCAGCATGGAGGACAAAAGCGGCACTGTTTGGGACACGGGAGAGCCCGCCACCTCCTGCGACTGCTTCCCTTCGAGAGGCAGCCCTTCCACCAGCCACTTCCCTTTCCCTTGCTCATCAGGCCTCTCAAACTATAAAAGCCCTAATGAAAATGAAACATGCATGTCATATATAACAAGGAGAGGCTCAACTGCTGGCGAAAAAAAAAGTGTGAAATTACAGTATCAGTGTGAGAGGGAGAGATATGAGCCCTCATTCCCCAGGAGAGAATTTGAAAGTGCATAATTTTTTCCATTCACAAGCGGCATTTAAGGGGCAGCTTTTGGAAGCTGAGAGGAAGACCCAGAAGAAAAACAGTACTCACAAGCGGAGTGAGTATTTCTGCCCTAAATATTTGGGACCCTTTTTTAATGCACCAGCTTGGTTTGGCACGGGGAGATGTGCATGCACAGCCCCGATGAACAGGTGTGGTTCCTAATGTGTTCTTCTGCCCACAGTTAATGCTTTACCTAGCCTTTTTGAAGACCGAACAGCAAATCCTTCAGGGATCACCAAAAAAAAAAGAAAAAGAAAAAGTGTAGGGTACAACTTTTTGGCTGGCTTTCCTCTTCACAGAAGAATTTAGCAGTCCTGGGTAAAGAGGAGACTTGCCTATGTTGGGTCTGGCTGTGGTAGGGGATACTAGTCTCTCACACTCATGAGAATCTAATTTATTTTTAAAGAGCGCTTTAATATAGCATAACAATATTACCACACATCTTGCTCAAGCAAAGAATTTTTCCAATCTATATTCAGTGCCAGATAGAGTGACTATAAAATGAGTTACTGTACCTTAAATTTCTGCCTTGGCTATAGTGACAGGAAGCTAATTAGACAAACTCTGACCATGTCTTCTGGACCCAAATCCACATTACTTGGACGCATAAGAATTACCAGCTGCGTGACAGCTCGTGCTTCTGGGGGGAGTTGGACTTAAAGGATGAAATAACAGGTAAAGGAGTGGAGAACGATGGCCACTGTGGGGCCCAAACCAGTAAAGCAGCAGCATTTAAACTCTTTTCCAGCTAAACTTTGGCACCTCATAATGTGGCCAAAATATGTTAGAAACATGTCTGAGGCATGAACACTGGGCTCAGACCACATGTAAAACTAAGCTCTCAACATAGTTTGACTTTGCCAGTTTATTCTTAAATTCCAAAGACCAGCATATTGGAGCCAACTGCATACACTAATCCTGATGGAGCAGACCATACATTTCATTGCCCACAAAGCTACTGACCTTCTTGACTCTGGCAAGCTGTGCTGGGTGGTGATAGACCTACCAGGGCTCAGCAGGCCAAGGAACAACAGTTTCAAACCTGAGCTTCACTTCAGCCATCAGAAGCAAAAACCTTTGGTCAGGCACGAGTGTTTTCTGATGCCTCTTTTGCAAGCACCTGAGTTTCTGGGAAATAACTCTTGAGAACTACTGTCTTCTTATAAAAAAATCATCTGTCCTGTTCCCACTTCCTTATCAGAAGTTGTGCTCCAAACTATGCCCAGGTATTATATGGTCCTCTTTTCTGGTATTCCTACCTCTACATAGTCAGATGCAAACATTTCAGATATCACTAAGTATCGAACAGGGAGAGGGGCAGGGTTAATATCAAATTTAGTCACAGGTTGAAACATCCTTTCTGAAAGGGATGAGCAAAGCTAAGGATTCAAAAGGTAAGAACAAACACCCAAAATAACGGCTGCATCCCTACGAGCTGCACAGTCCTTCCTTTTTCTTAGGTTAGGCTCAGCCAAAAAAAGGGACACAGCACTCAGAAAGGAGCTGGGCCAAGGGATCTTATTGCTACTATTTTGTGTGTATTATTTGTATTGCTATAGCACTCGGGGACCTCAAATGGGGATTAATGTCCCATTGAACTAGGCACTATAAAAACAAAACCACAAAGATAGTTCCCTGCCCCTGAGAGCTAATCTTTGGTCATTTCTCTGCAGCAGCTGGCTAGAATAGGGCATAAGGAAGTGTATTAGGGTGTACTGCATGGACTGCATTTAATCTTATAACTCTTGTCCTTCCTTAACCTACTGCTCCACTTCTGTTTGTTAACCTAACTCATCATCTCAGTCTAAATTTAGTTTGAGAGCTTCTTAGGCAAAAGTCTTTGTGTCTTTTCATTTGTTCTGTTTTTTCATTTTGCATGGTTTTAAGCCACAGAAAATAATATACGTTATTGAAAACATGAAACAAAATAACCTCCTTCCCTCTCTAAGAAAAAATTGATATGATATATTTTAATGTGCATCTTGAAGTGTTATGATTTTGTACCTCTATAGAGCCTAATGTAATCCTGTGGATCGATGAGCAACACAACTGCTATGGTGATATAAATAAAGAAGTCTGGTCAACATGTATATACACACCAAGTACTTCTCCAGACGATATGCAGACAAAGGAGATATATATCTGCAAAATAATTCCTACTGGTTAAATACAAAAAAAGCTGCTGGTATACTGCATTGTGATTGATAAATTGGATTTGCAGGTCCCCATAAAGATAAAGGAATGTGAAAAAGTCAGGGCAATACAGCCTCGGTATCTCCAAGACCTGGAATGAAATGTGGGCATTCTCCCATCCCTACAGTCACTCCTTCCAGGCCAGCCTCATGCCTGCAGCACCTCTTGCCCTGCCTGCAGCCACAGCAGCTTCAGTTGCGTCGAGGAACCATTTCTGGGCAAAGGAGGGTGTTGGAGGATTGGCAGTTTCTAACCTTTCCTGGGGAAAAGGGACTACCTGGACAGAAGAGCCTGTAAGCCAACAGTTAGAGTAGTGCAGTAGGGTCCAACAGCTCTGCCACCATCCATCCATCCCAAAACTTACATAACCCATTTGTGCTCTAGAAGAGATAAAAAAAAGGTATTTCTTTCAAAGACCGTACTGAAGAACTATAAACAATTCGGGATGTTAGTTTATACAGACAGAGTAGCGAGGGTACCGACAGCGTAACGGTGCAATTCGCTTCTGTTTCCCCTCCAGGCCACACAGATCTGCCCGATTGTCAGCTTTAAACACAGCGACTCTTTCTGCAGGCTTGCAAACCTCAAACTTATTCAGCCCAAGACAGCGGAGTGCGTGATAAAGAGAGTCTCCAAAGAAACGAAGGACTCCCTCAAATATCGGTCTGCTTCTTCTCATGAGCAGCAGAGAAAGGGGGGGATCAAAGCTTTTGAAGGCGTATCTGCAAGCAAGCGAAAGCGTGCAAACTCCGTGAGCGCGCTGCCTTCCTCGGCCCAGTGCGCCGCACGCTTGGGGAGGCACAGGGCGGGGGGAGCCCCTTCACAGCTCGGCAGTCAACGCTGAGAGCTATTTGGATTAGATGAGGAATTTCAAGTGGAAACTGAATGGGTGTGCGTGCCTGTGTGAAGTTCAACTGTGTTTAAAGAAAACAAATGGCTTCTTATAGCATCTCTGCAAGGTCCAGTTCTAAAGGGGGCATAAGTAAGCCTTGTTTTTCCTGCCATTGCAAACTTAAGTGGGATCGTGTGGGGTTTTTTTCCTGTTCTGAAAGTGGAGAATCCGGAAAAACCCATGACAGCAACAGTATGAATAAATTGGCAAGATATGCTGTAAATAGCTTTGATACTAAACAAAAATAAAACAAAAAAAAAATTCGTATTGCAACCATTTTAAGATTTCAGCTTCCTTCTTCACCCCTGCCACTAAGCAGGCTTCCTCAACATGTGACAAGAAGAATTCAGAGGGATGCTTGCCAAGTGTTTTCTGACCCAAATCTTAGAGGTATCCTCCATCTGCAGCAACAGACAGCTCGCTGTGGTCTGCCATTACCTTCTGTTTGGTTTTCAACACCAACTACCCTAGTTAATGAAAGAAGATGCAGCCACCAGAGACAATGAACAGACAAACGTTAGCAGCATTTCTGGGAACCTTTGAGGAAGACTTCTCTGATCTTGAATAGGCCAGAATACAGAACAATGATGACTGAGGCATACATACACAAGCATATTGCTTGAGCGAACTAGGTAAGCTCAGCTATTGGGAAAACAGTATAAAGCCTGGTGGAGAGGATTTAAGGACAAGAGATGAAGGGCAGAGCTAACTGTTCAGTTTCTGTCACAGCACCACACCTACCTACTCGGCCTCTATCTGCAGGCAATAAATTTCATAGCCTGTAAGAGCCAGGCAGTCAGAAATATTTTTCCTACAGGACTGAGACCCAGCTCCACATCCGTAATGCTCTTCTACGTAAATGTTTGCATGCGGCCCTTTACATCTAAGGTTTGTAGCAATGCATGGTATTCAGCCAAATGCCATTCCCCTAAAGGGCAGCATATTTTTGTTCTTATAATCTTGCATGGAAATTGAAATGGACGTATTTTAACATGGGAAAAGTAAACACGTTTCCCCTTAGCTAGGCTCTGCTGCATCACTCCGCTGGTGATGACGGTGGCCTGAGATTTTTCTCTACACATTCCTGACTGAGATTCAGAAACCACCAAGGAAGAAAGTTCCCCACAGAAAATTAATTTGACCTAGGCACTAGGCTGGGGATTGGATATATTTAGCCAGATAATATAGGCAGCGCTGGCCTCATCAGCAAACGCCGTCATTTTGTTCTTCATCAAGCCTCCCTATTTGATGTAACAAACTTCCATTTACCTACCACGTAAACATGCTGTACTTAAAAAGCTTGTCTTTGATAAACCAGTCTCCCCTTTGAGGATCCATTAGGCCCAACATGAATCGAGCCTAAAAAGCTACTTAAAGCTTTCAGAGAATTCTTTGGATTTCCAGCTTCACATTTCAGTTACTGCGATGTTTGCATTAAGATACTTGTCTGAGTTCTGCCCTGCAGGATTCGGAAAAAGAAAAATGTTCCTTTTGTACTGAGCACAACCGGTAGGTATTTAGCTATTTTTTGTGTATTATGACAGTACCATCTGGCATTCATCTGCCGGGTACCTCAGGAGAATGTCCCCTTCCTACTTGCTTGTATGATGCTGGCCAAAATGATAGAGTACACCAAAGGTTAACTTCCTGTAATATGGTCTCTTGGCTTATCTTGAGTAAGACAATAGTTCCTTTACATTCTTAACTTCGCATTTCACATGTTCTCCTGCCTGCCTGGAAAACTGGGTCATAAGAGATTCTTATGGGTCAGACACCTCCTAATATGAAGCCAGGGATAATACTAGCAAACTTAGTAACAACAATCTATAAGGCCAGTTGGCGATGCACATACAGAAGGAAATATGAAATAAAAATGGAAATTTGCCCAGTTAGATTTGTTCTGTTCCACTGAAATGCTTTGTACAGTGGAAGCATAAACAAACCACTGCTCTTGGAAGTCATGGTTCACCTGCTGACTGAAAAACTCATGTCTGTCAACCAGCGTGAGAGAGACCAAGGGGACTATCTGTTTGGTTTTCTCTTTTGGTCTCAGCCTAATTTATCTTGTCAGTTCCAAGATCTCCATTCCTTTCTTGAAAGGACAATAAAGGAAGTTGGGCTTACCCATGCCCTCCAATTATTAGATTATTTTTAAGCAAACAAACAAGAACTTAGCATGGACCAGTTCAGATTGACTAGTTCAGCTGCTGAGTAACGTCTTAAAGCTATTTTCATCCTAGCCCCTTCCTCAAACAGCAGTTCCTTCATCCCTTTCAGGACATATACTTTAATACTCCCAACCTGCTTCTTGCAAACAGCCTTTTCAAGAGAAACAAGCCAGTCTTGAGCAATTAAGACCTATAGATCTCCCTTCACTTCCTTCAAAGCCATTGTGGAGGTGCAGCTGAAACCCATTAAATTCAATTGAGCCCAAATGGCCCATAAGTCATATGGAAACTTCCTCTGGGCTTTTAACAAAGAGCCTCGCTTTAAATTCTAAATTACAAACAAATTCAGTCTGTTCAGCTTTCACATAAAACATAAAAATTAAAGAAAACATACAGAGGAAAAGTTGCATCAAATCACAGGGAGCATTATAAGAAAGTACAACCAGTCACTCTTGTTCTGAAGTTACATTCTTCAGTTAGAAACATCATATTAAGTCACAGCAATATTTTCTTTAGTCTGGACTGGAAGCATGCTTTATCCAGTGTATCACAAAGTAAAACTGGTGGCATTCACCACCCCATTCTCTCCTCTGACTTTTCCCCATACGGCTAAAAATAATACATATTTACATATCTACACATAATATGATGTGTATATATAATGTGTATATCTGTATAATTATATTATATCACATATAGCTACCAGAATAATCTCAGGTTCATATATAAGTAGATAATAAACATTTATATACTATATATACTTAACATTAAGTATTGCTTTATTGTGGGTCAGGTTTTTATCAAGTTGACAAATTTATTAATGTGGCTTTATATTGGAACTCTCAATCTAAGATTAGGGATCAATATATGTACTGCAAGATCATAAGTCAGCTGAACACTGAAAAGATCCAGGCAGATACTGAACTTGAAAATTATACAGTAAAATTGTTCCATAATACATCTTTATTCAGACCCCCCATGGGACTGGCATGCTGTAAAAGCCTTAAAAAAGCCTCTACTTGAGGGTTATTTCACCCTAAGGGCTCTGAGAACAACTGGAGGCCCAGATCTTTATGACTTTGTATCTATTAATGTTTTTTACATTCTTTTTAATAGGAACTTGATGAAAAATATCCTGCGCTACCTATTCTATTTGGCACCCAAGTAACAAGTCATTAGAAGTATCTGAATCATTTTTAAAAGTGCTGTCGAGTAATATTTTCTAAAGATAATGGGTCCGAGAGGCAGACACATACGTGTTCCCAAGGCACAAGAAATTGAAACAAAAAGTAGCAGGCATCCTTCGCGGCTAATCAGGACCGTGCCGAGCACTGCTCCAAGCCGTACGGGCTCGGCAGCTGATTGCTGTGCAGATCCAATGCCTGTGCCATGGTGGGGCAACATCCCTCAGATGCAGAGGGAGCAGGGTACCACTATCTGCTGATGGACTTTGCACCACCGCTGTAGGCCCATTAGGGTGCTGGGACACCCTGCTATCAAACCACAGTGACCGAGGCACAGACTTTACCTCCGCCTCATGCCCCTGTGGCAAATGCAGCAAGTCCTTTCAGCTGGCTTTGTACAAACCCATTGGTGAGTGCACAGTTTAGGTTATTGCAATGAAACAAGCAGCTGTTTTCTCCCATCCCTACTCCTCCTCACTTCCCTCTCCTAGCCCCTTCTCCTAAACGTGTGCTCTTGCTGCTTCCTCTGTACCAGCCCAGAGCCACCTCAACTCACCGAACAGGCAGAAGAACAAAACACTTTAACAGAGCCTCATACCACAAGCAAGAAGAATGACAGTGCAAAGGAGGTAGGACTGTGAAGCCAGGAGCAGAAAGAGGAGAAGCGGGACTGAATTGTGGCAACAGTGAGCAATCTTCTTCATGGACCCAGACCCTGGAAGACACCAGGTTTGTTAAAGAAAGGACAGCTGAAATGTGTTAGCCTGCATTTAAGCCAAAAAAAAAAAAAAAAAAAAAAAAGGTCAGCATAGTATATTAACAGCTTGACTCTCACCCCACTCCTTTCTCAGTATCTCCAGAAATTCATTGGTGTTTAGACCTCACTCCTGGGACAATGATAACAGAAACTACAGAACTTCTAAGTCTGTGACTGAGGTCTGGGAACATTAAACAGACAACTAATTTCACAGCAATGAATGAAGTAACACCTATTCGGAAAGTTTGGGGGGAGGGGAGGGAACCTAGAAGGAAATAAAAGATGTTGAAATACCTGTTTGGAAGAAGTATGTTCTCTGGTTGGTTTGTCTGCTTGTTTGCTTAATTGTCCTGAATTGCAGCCATCACAGGAACACCATAAATCTGAAGAAGTGTAAATGGGACACGTTGACTTTCAAGTAAGAGGGAGAAGGAGAGGGGAATCGCACTCTTTCCACTGATTCCCCACTGCCAGGCAACAGCGAATTAAGACTGCCTGAGGAAACTAAGTATGCTGAAATCACCCCTTCTGGTGGATACAAGTTATCTGAGGACAAATTCATCCCCATAGCTATAATACGGTTACCTTAAGCTTCACAACCCTGAAAATGGCAAGAATTAAAGTAATAACAAAATCCCCCTAAAAACCTCTTTCCACTGATTCCCCACTGCCAGGCAACAGCGAATTAAGACTGCCTGAGGAAACTAAGTATGCTGAAATCACCCCTTCTGGTGGATACAAGTTATCTGAGGACAAATTCATCCCCATAGCTATAATACGGTTACCTTAAGCTTCACAACCCTGAAAATGGCAAGAATTAAAGTAATAACAAAATCCCCCTAAAAACACAAGCCAGTATTCTAGGCCTGTGGAAGGAAATACTCCAGTATAATTCAGTCGATTTAAGGGGAGCAATGAGGAAACTCGGGGTGAGTCTGCAGTGTTCGACACACCGATGGCACCAAACACAGCGTCGTCTATGGAGCCAGCACATCCCTGCCTCAAGCCTGGCTGTGACCCGATTTGTCTTGGGCCAACCCAAATACAGAAAAACACTGGCACCAGTCACTGTCAGGATACTTTTGTTTACAAGCTAACTCATGAGTGCTTTTCAAAGCACTATTTCTGTTTTTTTTTTCCTGAGCAAAAGCCATGACTTCTAATTTGAAAGGGGTTTTAAAAGTGGTTGTGATTCATGGGGATTTATGGACGTTTCCCAGGAAGTTTCAAAAGCCTGGACTTTCTTCCCACAACTCCCGGGAAATGCAGCTAAAAGCCTCCCGCAGGTCATTACTTCAGCGTGTTCGGACCGGCGGTGCGGGACAGTCACCCAGCAGCCTCTGTCCCAGCGCCTGCGAGGGGCAGGACCCCTACGGATGCTACCCAAGGCTGTGCCCAAAACCGGGGACTTGTGTGAAAATCATTCCCCAGTGTAGATGCAACCAGCATTAACTTGGACAATAGTTACATGTCATTTCTTTTTCTGTATGTTGCTAATTTATAGAGAAACGGCGTAGGATTGGAGGCCAATGGAACAAACTGGAGGGGCAGAAGGGATGCTCCCTCAAGGAAATGAACATTAGGAAATTTCTTAAGCCAAAAGCACACTGAGGGCACCATTATATTTAACCTAAGAATGATTTTGTATTAATCCAAATTTAGGCACTGAGATTTTCAGCTCCGACTGGTTACAGCAAGTAATGCACTAGAAAGCCCTGGGTGAGGCTTTTTCCCTCACCTCCCTCATGCAGGACTCACTTCCAAGAGCTCTTTAAATGTCAGTCCTTGAGCAACGGGTTTAATACACAAGAGCCGGGTGCCTTCCACAATTTGAAGGGAGACCTTCTGCGTCTTGCTTTCCAGCTACTTTTACTGTTCTATTCACCCTGAACGTTGCCTTCAGTGATAAAGCTAAAAAACCCCACCCTTGCTCGTTATCCTGACAATATTTAATTCTGACAGTGCACTCCGTATACTTCATGAAATATGCAACCCTGTGACTAATGAGGTGTTTGCACGTAAGGGCCATATACAGTAAATTGCAGGGCAATAAAAGTAAAGGAAAACCATAAACTGATCAGCCAGCTGTTAAAATTATGCTAAGCGTGTCTTTTTAAATGTATTGTGTTATATCCAGATGCTGACTAGAACTCAATCCTGGCTCCTTCAGTAAAGCTTTACCTTAAAAACACTATAGGTCTTCCTTTCTGTTATTACGCATTAGCTCCCTACTTTTCAAATACTGATGAAAAGTTCACCCATCTAGTGCCTCCCTGCTTTCCACTCATCATGTAAGGAGAGTACTATTTTGATTTTAAGTGTGTGATTGCGTCCAGTCCAGTGCTAAGCATCCTATCAGCATATGACCAAATAGCAAAGCTGACATTTTTGCTGTGATTATCCACGAAATGTGTTTCCTACCTCTGATTTACAAGAGCCCTATTCATGAGAAATGATTAATAGCTCACTAGCGCTGCCAAAAAGCACATAAATCTAGACATCCTCTATGCTCCTGACATGCCGCTCATCTCGTAGATATGTTCAGATCTCTCTCCCGCTTATCTATGCCTGATCCCCAATGGGCATACGCTCGTGCTGATTAGGCAATACAGTTGCTGACTGGGACAATCTTAGGCTTATATTACTGATGGCACCCAATTAGAGGTTGCAGAAAGCAGTGTCCTTCCTGGCTTGTACTAGACAAGCATGATTAAGTGTTAAATGCCTTCTAAATTAACAGGCAACATTACCCATGTGTCTGTTACAACTTATCAGGGTAAGAAACCAGCTCCATTGCCAAGTTTTCTCTGTTTGCAGTTACTCTCCCAGGCTGTAGACTAATAGAGAAGAGGGCAAGCAGCATACAAGCATACACCTGACTCAGCTGATGCTTAACTCACTCAACAAGGTTTCATTCCTCTAAGTGCCCCACTCAGATGTGATAGATTTAAACAAGCACCGTCCGAACCGGGGCCCATGATGCTATTCTCCATCCCCTCACCACCCCCCCGCCCTGGTCTAATAAAAGCTATTTCACAGTTCTTGAGCATTCTTCTTCTGAAGATCCTAGAGTGTTTTGCAACTATTAAAGAACAGATCATACCATACCTACCTGTTTTATTCCATAATTTCAATGGGGCTGCTAGCACAGCAAGACACACACACACAAAAAGTAGCTCATTGTGCCTACTGTGAAGAGAATATCAAGGTTGCAATGCTTCCCCTACATGTATCCACTATGGCACAAGCCTTTAATTGTACGATCATGTTCTACTTTACAAATAATACAGGGTACAACATGCCTTTTCCTTGCTGACTTTGATGCAGACGGGTTATAGCTTGCAACCGTTTTTCATTCCTGCATTCACGATGCTCGCTGTTGTTACAATACGGTGCATTTTTCATTTAAGATACTAGCACCAGAGCTCAGAATCACGCACAGCTCCCACTGACTTCTCTGGAAACCCCAGCTACTACCCCAGCTGTAATAAAAAAATCAATATTATTATTGATAAAATAATTATAAAAGAGCACTGTTTTCCCTAGGTGTGTTTTGATAATGTTCTTGGCACTCATGTTCTGCTCGTTTTTTTCCCTTTTTAACTTCCTCATGATTAATTACTCGTCCAAGCTCACCAGCAGCTATCAACTTTTGAGTGCACCCACCCAGAATTTTGCCAGATCACGCATTGTCAACAGATCCTGTTTGCAGCTGAATTATTGGGCTTTACTACAGCACAAACTACTTCTCAGGTAAATACCTGGAAAGAACTGCACCAATGTGAAGGGATATTTCGCCTAGTTGGACACTCTTTAGAAGTGTAAATACTGCTCCATTCTCGTACCTTATCTTCAAGCTGTCTGGTACTTTTGCTAAGTAACAGATATGCTTTCTTTAAAGCAGTGCTCAACTGTTTCCTTAAAGAGTGAAGAGTAGCCTTCTACCAGAGGCTGGCAGAAGTATCACA
>NW_009227828.1:1038-1439 GCF_000690835.1 Fulmarus glacialis | reverse complement strand
CCCCCGCGTACTCCAGCTGCAGGGGCAACGAGAGACAAACCCGGGTTGTGGGGGCTGCTTGGAGGGGTCTGTGCTCCCCCCAGTCGAAAACTGGGCAGGATTCAGCTCTCTGTTAAAGCACAGGTTTGGATTTTCTTTCAGAGGGAGGTGTCGTGTCCCACCATGCACAGCCAGTGGGACCCTGTGCCCGGGCATCATCCCACTGCAGGGGGACAGGCACCAGGAGACCCCCGACCCCATGAGATGGGCTTCGTGTCCCCTCGGCTGTCCCGGCTGGGCACTCACCAGGAAGCCCCCGGGCAGGGCGCTGAACCACTCAAAGGTGTCCTCAGAAGCGTACGTGCTCAGCCAAGCCTTGATGGGGACCTGTAGGGAGGGGGGGAACATGTCACACTGTCCCA
>NW_009227828.1:0-322 GCF_000690835.1 Fulmarus glacialis | reverse complement strand
CCCCCCCCCCTGCCGTGAAGTTGCAGAAGGCCACCAGCGCATCCTGGGGGCTGCCCTGGTTGGGGTCGATGTAGTATTGCCCTGGAGGGAGGCAGAGGGGGGCTCCTGGCACCCATTTTTTGGCACGGGGAGCATGCCATCCCAGCTCAGCTCATGGCACATCCCTGGCTGCAACCTCCATCCTCCTGGGATGCAGTCTGGCTGCCATCCCGTTGCTCCGGGGATGCCCATGAAACCCAGCTGAGCTCATCCCCCAAATCCTCATCCCTTCTTAATTGCAAAGAGCTGCCCATCCCTCTGTGTTGGACCTGGATCCGGCCAG
>NW_009227827.1:10839-20598 GCF_000690835.1 Fulmarus glacialis | reverse complement strand
TCACTCTTACCCTTCTGATTCTCTCCCACTGGAGGGGGGGAGAGGGGAGTGAGCGAACGGCTGTATGGTGTTTCGCTGCCTGCTGGGTTAAACCACGACACTTATCCATTTATTAGTCCATCTATCAAACCCATATCTCTCCAATTTAGTGGCAAAGATGTTGTGGGGGACCATATCAAAGGCCTTACAGAAGTCTAGGTAGATGACGTCTGACTCTTCCCTTATCCACTGATACAGTCACTCCATTGTAGAAGGCTACTAGATTAGGCAGGCATTCTTTTACACTCTCTCCCCTGCCCTCCTTGCCTGTCCCTTCTGAACAGTTTCTAGCCATCGATTGCAGTACTCCAGTCACGCAATTCGTCCCACCACATTTCAGTGATAGCAATTAGATCGTAGCTTTCTAAGCTGCACAACGGGTTCCAGCTCCTCCTGCTTGTTAGCCGTACTGCATGCATTGGTGTAGAGGCACTTCATCTGGGCTATTGACCATGTCACCTTTTTAGAGGAACATGTCTTAATTCTTTTGAGGCACTTCACAGGTGTTTCCCTGTTGGATCCTAATACACTAGCAGCACCTGGCTGTTCTCTGTTGCTCAAAACTCCATCTCCTTCCCCTGCTAAGTCTAGTTTAAAGCTCTCTGTATAAGTCTGGCCAGCTTGTTGGAGAAGACCCTTTTGCCCCACTTGGTCAGGTGAATCTCATCAGCTCCCAACAGACCAGCTTCTCAAAGGTAGACCCATGATCATAGAAGCCAAAACCTTGGGTACAGCACCAGCCACACAGCCAGGCAGTTACCTGTACAGTTCGTCTCTTTCTTCCTAAGGCCCTTCCTCTGGGAAGCTAGAGGAGAACACCACCTGCACGCCAGATCCTTTTAACATTTCTCTGAGGGGCATACAGCCTCTTTTGATGATTCTAAGTTGCCTCAACACAGAATCATTAGACCCTACATGAAATAGTAGGCGTGGACGATAATCCATAGGGTTCACCAGGCTCCTCAGACTTTCACTGACATCATGAAAGTGAGCTCCAGGTAGGCAGCAAATTTCTCTAGAGAAATTGTCTGGATGGTAAATGGGTGCTTCAGTGCCCCTCAGTAAGGGATCTCCAGTTACTAATACTTTACGTGTTTTTCTGGTGGCACTGGTTCTAATGCGGTTGGATGGTTGGATCAACTTTGCATAGTTAGTTTCTCCTGGATCCTGTCCATTACTCACGTGTTCTTCATTTTCCATCCTCAGAGCATCATATCTGTTACGCAGAGGCACGTTACGCAGAATTACATATCTGGCACTGTCAGGCACCATTATGTATCTGTTACGCAGGAGAAGGAAGAGGGAAGGTTCTTCCTTCTGCCCCAGGAAGAGACAAGGGTCCAGTCTCCTTCATCTCGTGGGTTACTTGCTTCAGTCAGCTTGAGACTGAATTCAGGCTTAGTTTCCCCTTGCACGGCCTTAAGGCAGGGCTGTCACTCAGCCTGGGACAGTGCGCAATACCATGTATCAATCACCTCCCACTCACATTCCCAGATACTGTGCTGCCTGTTGAGCTCTTCTTGTAACACAGATACTTGTTTGAGGAGTTCTAGCTGGGCACACTAGCAGCTATGACATCCACGGCTGCCTTCAGATGTTAGGGGGACTTCCAGTTGCTGGAGCTCCATGCTGCCTGAGGTCTGGACAGTTATTTCATAATAATCATGTCTGCCTAGATGAACATACAAAAAACAGTTTCCAAATATTTATGTAATGAAGAATGGACAGTATGTATATAAATGTGACTTAACTATCAGTAATGTAGGCTAACTGCATTATGTGCTAAACCAGCTTTTAATAACTAGCATCTTCTGTGCATGCAAGCAGAATATTTTGTTTCAGTTTTTGAACTGGTTATATTCAATAACTAGTTTATTTAAACTTAAGAAACAAAAAAAACCCAAACAAACAATTTATATTGAGAAAGTGAGAAGGCTTTTCCATTGTATTAAAAAAACCTGTATGTGAGAAATCAAGATTTATTAGTTTTAAGTTCTTCAAGGACGCAATGACCAGAAACAATCACTTCAGCGTAGTTACTAAAGATAATAGTCTCTTTGTTTAATAACTGAGTTATTTTTAAGTGCATGTAGGTATTGTTTATCCTAAAAGGCAAGTAAAAAATAGAAAATTATAGAAAACAATGACTCAGTCTTTCTTTAGAAAAATTGCTAAATAGTAAAAAGAAAAAAAAAAAAGTTAAGTCCTTTTAAAACCAAGTTTTTCAGCTTGCTGATTTAAATAATGATTAAAATTGTTCTTTTAAATCAGTGAATTTAAATCAAATTAATCTGTCCTACTTTAAAGTAATTATAAGATGAAAGATTCTTTGTAACAATGACATTAAACAATATTAGTTAAAAGGCTAGTTGTTCTATGACCGTCTTCCCGCTATTTACCAAAAAGTCTTCTATATAGAAATTATGTAGGTTTATATGAAAGAAGGCTTTTGTTATGTTTTGTTATTCCCTGAGGAGTTGTTTATTCATATATTATATTAGAAGCTGATTTTTTTTATAAACTTCATTTGGCTTTTATCAGCATTATATTCTTATTGTTGTCTTTTAACCTACAACTTAAACCAAACATCAGGAGACCTATCATCTCAGCAATGCACTTAGCAAAAGTTAAAGACCTTAAGAAGAACTTAGGAGTTTTAACAATGTGAAGTAATCAAGTAATCAATTGCTCATTTAATTAGATTTTTCCTAATTCAAGTAAAATTAATTAATTCAATGCTATATCTTCTTCTTACAGTGTAGGGGGGTGTGTGAACTTATAGCCAAGAGAATTGCCTGGTCATGGCTTGAAACAGTTAGAGACCTCACCAGTCTCATGTGAGTGCAATTTTATGTAAAAAACTTCTTCTAACTTAAAGGAATTCAGAGATAAGAGAAGTGGTGGGTCCAGAACTACAATCAGTGTTTCCTGGGGAGACAGAGAAACTAAGAGGGGAAGGGATGCACTGAGAAGAGATTTTCCCCATCTCTGGGGACCATAGCTTACATAGTAATGACTGATTACTAAAGCTTTGAAGAGATGTGACTAGTTTCAGAAATTATATAGAGGGCCTGTAGGTTTCATATAGCTTAGGTGAGTAACATGGTTTGCTTGGAATTATAGAGTATGTTAGGGACTGAAATTAAATTTATGAATCAAAACTGAGCTGAAGTCATAAGAGACCCAAGAATTGGGGTCTAATGTAAAAATCTAGTGATTGTTATATTGGAAAGAGAAATATAACATCAGATCAAGGGTTACAGGCTTTTTTTTTCAAGTGTTTTTGTCTAGAGTTAGTTATTTGAAACACCAGTTAGATATATAAGTAGTGATTTTGTTTGTCTTCATGTTTGCCCTGAAAAGGGCACCAGGCTAGAAATGCACTGGGAATACGGCAAGCTGCAGGTCCCGCCACAAGCACACACAGTTTCCCATTGCATCCTTCCCATTACCTTTGATCTTCATAATAACTTCTGTGAGAAAGATCATATGTATAATCTTCATCTTTTGACATGGACTCTTATTACAGAGAGAAAATGGAAATACTAGCTCTGGCTCAGGTCACTATAACAGAAAAACAAAGACCCAAATCCAGTTTATACTTCCAGAGGGAAGAAGAGAATATTTAATGAGATTCTGTTCCCATTAGAGTTATTAGACTTACGAGAGTCTAGTTTGCAAAGACTTTTCTCTTTCTCACCTTCAAATCAGAAGCCCAAACTGACTCTTAACCGCCATGAAAGGGAAGGGAAAAATAAAGCAAAACAAAATATCAGACTGCTCCTGTTCTTCCCTCTACTTTCCCACACTTTGAACCATAGTTCAGCTGACAGTTCTAACAAGACTGCCATTCCTTATGAAATGACTGATGAAAGTGTAGGAAATTATTTTACACTATTATGAAGTAACAATTTTTGTAATTTCTATGAGCATGACCCACAATGAAAATCAATTCCGGATCTTACCCTTTGACTTGTCCTTTAAGATCTCACCAAAATTCTGCCAATGAAGGTGGCATTAATTGGAAAAAGAAATCAATTTCTCAGCCTAGACTACTTTTCTGTGAAGACCATTATGGAACTGTCTATAGAAAACAGAGAGTTGGATTGCTTCATCTATTTGCATAGTAGTTGGTCAAATAGCCAAGTGGAACAAGACTTAGAAGATCAAATTTCTGAGCTAACATAAATAATTGATTCCCTAAACAATTATTTTTACCAAAAAAAAAAAAAAAAGAAAAAGAAAAAGAAAAGAAAATGCTATTCCTGATTTAATACTGAGTAACATATGGCTGTTGTGTTTGAACTCTATTTAATTTAAGGAATAAGAGAACAGCATGAACAAGAGTATGCCTACATTCAACATCTTCAGGTAAGGGACTCTACCTAAATTTAGACAGTACACTTTAGGAAAGGATTACAAAACATGAAGAAGCTTATCAAGAATGCCCTGATATCAAAGGAGAAGAAATTCAAATCTGTGAAGTCTATTTAAAAACTGTACCATGCAGTCATAGGCATGTGTTTTCTTTTATATAAAATAGACATGGGAGGGCCAAGAAAAGCATAATAATGTTGTGTAGGATACCCGTCAGTTCACTGAACAGAGGCAGTAGCTGGAATGGAAGAGGACATTATACATTAGGTGAACCATTTTTCTTTGTGTGTTGTTTTACCATAATGTTACTTACATATCCACCTTGTACAAATATATTTTAGGTGTTAAAAAGTCAATGCAAGAAGAGATCAGTGTGTGAAAACAGCCTATATTTGAACAAAACTATACATTGATGAGCAAGTATTCACTGAGAGCAAAGGCTATAATATCAGAAGAAGTAAGAATAAAGTCATCAGACTGATAACAAAATTATACAATTTATTTAATACATAGTTTTATAAATGTAATCTAAAGTGATATAAGGAACTCTTAAAATAATTGAGGGGTATCCCATGACAGGGTTGAGCCAATTTAAATAAATAGAATTCATACTGATTTCGTTGAACTGATTCAACTCTTGTGTGGCCAAAATCAGTTCCACAGATTAGGAAAATATTAATGTTGTTCTAGTTTTAAAATACACTAGGATGATAAAAGGAATGCAAATCAGCCTGCTTTTCTTTGGTGTCTGGAAAATTGTCTGGGATTTTCAGTAAAAGAGGAAATGCAAAAGTTAAATACAAAGAAAATAAAACCTGTTTCTTGACTCTGTGAGAGACTTTAATTCAAGAAAAATGAATTAATATATTTCCAAGGGAAAGGGAAATGGGAAAAGAGAAAAGGAAAAGAGAAAAAAAGAGAGTATGCCATAACTGATATGTAAAAAAAATGGTAGTTTGAGGTTATTCCAGACTGAATAGTTTCAGAGAGACTTAAAGTCAGGTCATTAGCAGCTGAAGTCCGCTAGAGTTCATCAGGAATTGCCTAGTATAGTGTTCATCAGTGGTAACATGTTTTTCTCAAAACATTTCAAGAATATCCTTGGGCGTACTGCTACTGAAGACAATTAAATTACCACAGTGATGTACAGGTGTAAGACAGATGAGACCTAAGGGTTGCAAACTCTAAGACCAAGGTGAAGGTACCATAACCACTACATTTATGAGTCCTATACCGTAACAAAAATACCAAGAAATCTATTGAGCAAAAAGCACTGTGTTCTTCACTTTACACTATTGATTGCAAGTAATTTAAAACATGTTGGTTTAAAGAATTATGAGCTTTTTTGGTAACAGAAGTTCAAACATCTGCTAGATTAAAAGACTCACCCAGAAAATAAAAGTGAACTTAATGCAAACCATATGTCTGAATCGGGAGAGAACACATTGATGAGCACAGGAGAAGAGGGTTTCTGATAAAGGGAGGGGGGAAAGTAATATTCATTAGTTTTGAGAGTCAAAATAAAGCACGGTTAAACCAGCCTCAGGTGGAATTTCTAAAAGTTTTTACAGCTTTCAGAAATTAAAATATCTGTGCAACTGTAGATGTCCTTTTCTGATTCTTAATTCCATCTTTCCTGTGAATGTGCAAGCTGATCTTTACCAAAGGGACTCAGCTCATTTCTTTTTTAAACTTTCAGGGGTTGCAGAAATGGAGTATGTGGGTGTGTAATTTTGGAATTAAGGAGAGTTTAATTGTATTAGTTCATTGTAATTTAACATAAATTCCTGAAATCAAGCACATTATTAATATGCAGAAAATGCAGGAATGAATCAAAAATAATACGTGCAGAAATAAAAATGGCAGAAAAGAGCTGAAGAGAATGATTTATTTTAAGTCACTTTTAACGTCACCTGTCATCCACTCATTTAAGCAGGCATTTTTTCAAATAGTAACCTCTTCTCATGTATTTAATAAATTTCAGCTGTGGGAAAGGGTTCTACTCCAAAGGTTCTACAGATATGAGTAAAATGACAAAGTAAAGATTGAATGGGAAAGCATAAAAACAAGAAAGATTGAGAGAAAGTATTTATCTAGGAGGAACATATCTGAAAGGGAGTCTGTATAAACTATATCAGTGAGAGATTCACACCCTTTAGTGAAAATACAGCAAAGTATTTTGTCCTGATCAACATTGCTCTTATCATGTCATTCCCAGAGTTTAGATGATATAATACCTTCTGATTAGATGATGGCACAGAACAATAGCTAAATCAGAAATAAAATAAAAATACCTATTAGACTACCACAACCATCTATATATTTATCTTAGCCTATATATATAAATATATATATAATACATACAGATAATTCATAAGTCCATTATGTTTAAATCTCTGACCTCAAAGGAAAACAGAGATCAGTTTATTTACTGGATATACTGTCCTACTGTTTGCATAAATGAGAAAAATAATCCTTTGGTTGTTTTTTTTTGACATACACATAAAATACTTTGTAAAGTTCAAACCCAAAAACATATTTGCCTTCCAATGCACACTATATTTCTTTTTTTACTCATTCTCTTCTAATCCTTTCACCAGATTTCTACTATTAAAATATGACGATGCTTCAAAGCTACAAAGCTTCTGAGTTCTTTCACTGACTGATAGTAAAATAACATAGTCCTGGATCTGTTCAACTTACTTAATAGTAATCTATTCAGGCAGTAATTTCAATGATAACAATGTACTAGTCAGTGAACAAGTTATATTCCTTTGTAGAAGCCTAGCATAGACTCAGGTACTGATGAAATCTTTTCTCACTTTCAGAATAAAACAGATATACCATTCTTATGTGAACCTTTTCCCGATCTCTGAAAAATGGATATTTCTCACACAAAGTATGAGTCTGAGAAAGCAAGATGCTTGAACTGTAAACACTGATTTGATTGTCTTTCCTATATACGGTAGCACTCAACATCTTGAGAAAGCTGAGTCTGAAATGAGAGCAGCTCTCCTGTGCACCTGCCCCTGCTCATGTACTTCTTTATTCTTACCTGTACCTTGGCTTTATAGCTTTGTAATTCATGAAACCTCCTGAACTCTGAAACATCTTCCTTATTTTGAGGAAGCAAATGGAAATTTTCTGTGCTTATTTTATTTTTAATATCTGTTTCGCAGTTATTATTCCCCTTCTTACTTATGCACAGGATGTGAGTCTCTAGTGTGGGGCCTATGAAGATCCTGTGCATATCCATTATTCCTTAATAACATTTTCATGTGAATTGTGCTTGCATCTAAATAAAAATGAAAATCCATATTCAGGTGTTTAAACTTGCTTTTTAAGTTAGATCCAAATGCAGAAGATAAAACTTAATGTGGTAAATTAGAACACCCAGGAATATAGACCCAAACTTCACATTATGTATCTGATCTTATTGGCTTACCAAGTTCAACTAAAGCATACTATTTTATGATAGGTGTCTTGATATTTAGTTTCTTCAAGCATAAACTACAAAATCTGTTCTTAAGAAAAGTCCAAAAACATAGTTTGTTTCAAAATGTTTTAGAAAAAAATGCCTCAAATGTATTTTTTAATATGTCACTTTCCAAGGGAACCTCTTTTGGCTAGTAGTACCATTGTGCAAATGTAATACTGGAAACTAAGCTAATGTAAGTATAGTGCGCCTGTGATGTTAACTCAAGATAGTTAAAATGTGACAGTAAGGGGGACCTGCGTCAATGATGTTCAATCTGTGAGCTTTGGGTACTTTTGACCCTCAAGACATCAAGTACTGGCTCTCATGAGAGAGGATGTCAAGGAGAAAATTTGTATACAGTTATGAGGTGAAAGTGTGCCATGAGCATCCCCTCGGGATTTTTATACTAAAGTATTTGAATCATGCTTACTGTTGAGGAGAGGCATTGAGGGTGGAGATTAGCCGGGGGCTGCTTAGCAGACTTTATCAGCAGACTCCATCATTTCTGACATTGACCAGAAAGGATGTGAGCAGATGCTGTCCTTTCCCTGGTTTCTCTTTTGGTGGAGGGGAAAGAAATACAGGAAGTTACCTTAACTTTCCCTGAGCCACAGAAGCAGCTAGCAGGGGCAGGGTTTTTTAACAGCTAAGAAAAGGAAGATACATTAATAAGCAAAAGTGTTGACCCTTTTTTTGTTGTTTATTGCTGTTATTTGGTGAGCTATGTGGTTTGGTTGAGTTTTTATCTGACTCATCTGAGACATTTCAGATCAAAACTATGAGTTAAGCTATTTCACATCAGTTAGCAATAGTTTCCAGCTAATGACAGCTGAAGGGTTAGTTCTCATCAACCCACACAATTTTCCCATTACGCAGCAGGCTCTTCCTGTCATCCGATGTGGGGAAGTACAGATGGGAAAGAGAGAGGAGGTAGAAAATCCCTCTTCCCTATGCATATACCTTCAGGGGAATCATACATTTTTAAGGAACTCTTCAACAGTGCCTTATGGAACATGGAAAATGAGCAGACCAAAAGAAATAAAAAAACCTTTTCCTAGGTCTTGATTATATGTTGTTCATGATGAAAAGCTGGCCAGCATTATGAACAAAGTAAAAAATAATACTTCTGTGGGTCTGGAGAAATTTTCAGACAGAGCACAAGGCCAAAAAGGTGATTAAACTTTCCACTTGTTTCCAAGCTCCAGAAACTGCACAAGTTGTTCCCCAGAAATAGACAGAAATTAGTGAAGCTCCATTATCCATACAGTGGCCTACTATGAAATATTTGCCCATTTTTGCAATCCTTGCTTTCATAAGACTTCTATATTTCAGTTAAGTCCTGAGACTAAAGGTAAAATAAATTCATAGTGGAAGAATTATTGTCCTCTAAGATAAAAATGTAAGATAATGGGAGCTGTCAATGGATTATAATGCATGAAGATACAAAACGAGACACATCTTCCCCCTTTAACAGCAAAACTTTCAAACCATCATCAAACCTTTTTTCTTTTTCTTTTTTTGTCATACAGCAGTTCAGGGTATTATTGTTTAACAACTTGTAATTTACACAACAAAACAAATGTTAGCAGCCATGTCAGTATCCCATAACTGATAATCAAATATTTTCGCATCAAGTGAGATTATACAGCTGTGTGATTTGAATAATTAAATATATTTATTTAAATAAACATAAAATAGATTTGGGGGGATGAAAAGGACAGCTATAATGTCAGTGTATCAAAACAAAACGAGATCATTACCACCATATACTGTAGGAATAGAGGAGGATGAAAACCAACAGTTCAGCCATAATGATTTCATTAGGATATATATGTGGAGAGATGAAAGGAAAAGATCACTAACAG
>NW_009227827.1:0-10787 GCF_000690835.1 Fulmarus glacialis | reverse complement strand
GAAAGTAGAAAATAAATATAAACTAAATCTTTTTCTCTGTTTAAGGCAGGGCACAAGCAAAAGATAAAATACACATTTTGTCAATTCACCTCGGAGTCATTGATCTCTTTTAAGCATTGAGCCTAATGAGGCAAGTAGGAGAAAATTGTAATGGGTCTTGCATGTGCGTATTGTTGGGCTTGGATTATTGTGTAGAATTGTCTTTCAAATAATGTCAGGATTCTATTACAAAAAAGACTATGAATATTATTTTATAATGAAGAATTCCTGAGCTTCTTTAACTATAAATTAAAGTTATAGTTTAATAAATAGTCAACTCCACAAACAGACACACCTTTTTTAAAGTAGCTACATATTATTTATGAATATCAATTCAGATTAGTCATTTGGAGGGGCTTGTTTTATACAGACAATAAAATGAAACTGGAGACTTTTCCATCTTCTAAGTAATTACTTGTTATTTAATTCGGTGTTCTGCAGATGTATATGAGATCTATTTCAGCATTGGCTAAAATATCTTCATAAGGATTTATAATTTTATATCATACATCTTTACAACGCATTTGGAAATCATCAGTAATAGGACTCCTACGTGTAAAGTGAAGGAATCTATATATATTATAATTATAAATGCCAAACTGTGATTTTTGCGCACATTTGTGAACAAAAGTGTTAGATTATACAAACTAAGCAGTGATGTTCTTTATATATTCAATGGTGTGATTAACATGTCTCTTAAAAAGCAAATCAGAAAGCACATTACTGAGTGGGAAGTCACCTGCAGAACAGCCAATACGAAGTGCTAAGCGCAGGGATGTTTCTGAGCTGTCCGTGCTTTCTGGAGATTATGCTACTTTTCCCACTAGAGACTGTGTTTTCCTTGAACAGGTGTCTAATGGAGCAGTATTTACTATCTGTAACCATGCTTTTAAATAAAAGACGACAGGAATCAATCACTGATCTACAGGCTGAGTGTCAGTCTGGCTTGCATCCTTGACATTGCTTGTGGCTAGCTTCTGTACCAGTTTCTTTTTGAGGAGAGCCATCCAATCTTCATCAGAACTATGAATGTACCTGTTGGTTCTTTGTAGATCAAACAAGGCCAGAGCCCATATTGAAACACTGTCACAAAATCATTCATGCTTTTTGACTTCTAGTATGCTTCCTGGAATATTTTTACCCAAACCAGTGCCCAGTTACAATCCAGGATGTAATATGGGTTAGCATGGTTTCTGGCAGAAATTATGGGCAAGATCATTGTTTTGGGAAGGGAGAGAATTGAACACAATATGAACACAAAATATATAGTACTACTCTAGAGCACAAGCATTCAAACACCCTTCATGTCCTATGCCAGGGTTCAAAACTCAGTGTGTACAAATAACAAAGTTTTCTATATAAACCAAGTATTGTTAGTAGAAGTTTCCTTTTGTGTAGTCCCAGGCCTTATTCTTTTCAGGACGTATTAACTGGGATTAAGAGTTACAGCGTGATAATATCTCAGGGAACTTTTTAAGGCTTTTGTGCATATGTAACTGTAGCTGCATGAATATTCATGTCCAGGATGCCACGGTGTATGATACTGTATGAACACTGCTAACAATCTCCGTTCCCTTGATATTTCAGTAGCCTATTGTTTCATTTTCTTCAGTTATACTTCTCAAACTATTGCTCAGTACCAATCAAAATTCTTTGGGTACCTTCAGCATTAACCTTGACAGACCTTTCTTTGGAAGTAGAAAATTAGAAGGTTTGTGTTTATCAAACTTACCTCGTACCCACAAGACCTAGAATTTTTTTTTTTTTTAAGCAATACAATGGGAGCGCAGATAGTCATGCCACTGGATGTATGCAGACTCTCCAGACTGCTTCTTTTGCACATCTCGTTTGTTGAAATCCCTTTTTTTCCACCTACATTTCCCCTGGCCACTTTGTCATTATGTCAATTACCAACTGACAGAGTGACATGTGTAACATAAATCTAGAACTATGTGCACTTCATTGGCTCTATTATTTTAGTGTCAAAATACGGGTACAAGAAAATCAGCAGCATGAAAGCTGGATTTTCATCCCCCCGTAACTGAAAGGGAAAAAGTCAGAAGCACCTGCAAAAATTACTTATCTTTTCAGATTATTTTTCCTTATATTTATAGGGAATTTCATTCAGTAATAAAGAAAATGTCTATGCATATTTCTCATGTGACTTTATAGTGCCTGTAATTCCTTTATAATTTTACAGTTGATTGAAAAGGAAACAGACACAACAGACTTCCCGTTGAAGCTTTTTATTACCTTAATTGTGATGCTTTGTCTGATTGCTCAGAACTTCTGCCTTACATACATGCTTTCTATTAAAAGTAACTGGCTTTAGATTGCTATTATTACTGACATAAAATCTACACTGCTTAGGTGACAAATGTGCAGCTACATTTATTGGTGCATGTGAAAAAGCCAATAGTTCTGTAATTCAGTGGCTACTGAAATCTATCAACCTCAGTGGTCGACGGATTGGGCTCTTCAAGAGATGTGATCCAAACTGATTTTAATATGTGGGTAAAACTAAGATTTTAATTTCTTTCTATTCAATACAGAGTGTCCTTTCAATCTGGCAGGGCTTTTGGGACTCAGGGTGTATAAAATTAAGAGAATTCTAATTTTCTTTATATAGCTAGGTTGTCAAAGGAGCAAAACAACAGCGTTCTTATATTGTCTACTTAACAAGGGCAACAAAACAAATGAAGATGAGGGCCTGTGCTTCAGCATATAGTAGCAACTTGAATAACAGCATACATAGAACAGGGAGCCTGTATTTTGGCCAATAGTAGATGTCAAGGCTTAGGCACCATGCCTGAAATGCTATTATTAGATTGGGAAAACAGAGATTTACTGAACATGTTACGATCCTGTCTTCATTTTGCTACATGAACACATATTATACATGTGATGTGAAGAGGCTCTGATAAGGTTTGAAGTGCTCTAAATTATCAGAGATAAACATAACTCTTTATCCAAATTGGAGTTCTGGCCAGAAACGGCAGTACCCTAAGCAGGCCAATAATGGATTCTGAGTTGAGCTCAGAATCCAACTAATCAAGGACCATTTATATATCTCACAAACCAAGAACTATATATGCATGGATGTTAGAATTTCAGTTTTACTGTGTTAATAGCCAGTGGGCAATATCTCTTTCAGCAGGGAATGTAGAAATCAAGGATGGTGTTTGGAGCTGGAAAGACTGGATTAAAATGAAGAGTTAATAAATATTCTGGTAAAAGTCAGTAAGGCATACTGTTGTGTTGGAAAAGCTAGTATTTGTCTATAGTTTAGGAAGCATACATGTGTTACTATTGTAAGTTAAGATGTTAAGAATAAAACCTGGGCATGACTACCACTTTGCCCCTTCTGAGTAAGAAGAAAGTCTCCTGCAACACCTCCTGACTCATGGTCATTTGCCAAATCTTACTGCTTTGGGGTCAAGGCATACTCCCAGCTGTTTTACATAAACAAACAGCAGTAGTAACTGAGACTGATGTTCTTTCTTAGAAGAAGAATCTGATAGCCCATGTTCAGATTTTCTGCACTGGATTACTGTAATATGCTTCACTATCAGCTCTGAATCCATTTGGAAGATGTTGTTCTGAGAGGGGAGAAAAAAAGTGAGTTCAATAATATTTTAGGTAATATTTTTAAGGGAATATAAAGAAATTAGTTTACAATTTTGCTAGCTGTCTCCTCTTTCCAGGAGGATGCAAGGGTACTGCTACTGACTTGTAAGGCTCCAAATGGCTTAGAGCAAGGCACTCAGGACAGGTTCTTTTCCAGTTCTTTTACTAAGCAGGAAAGAATTCCAAATCCCATGACAGGAGCAAAGAGAATGCTAACACTTAATTTTCCATAATGTTCCTGTTTTTTCCCTTCTTGTTCAAGAATAATCTAAATGTCTTGCCCTTCTCAGATTTTTGCAGAGCCAGTCATATCAAACGGATGCACGCAGAGAGTTGAGGTTTGTTGAGGAAGAGGCTCCTTTTGGGGACCTGGAAGGGCTGGCAGTTTTCATTGCCAATAGGTGTTTGCTGATTTGTTGTTATATATTTGGATAAAATTTGTTGCTGATTTTGCTCTATGCTTAGGTATTATATTTTTTTATTAATTGGTGGCAGGATGCCTGGTATCTCATGTAGATTTTGAAGGACCATTTCTACACTGTAGATATAGAAATAATACCTGCTCATTCACACTATGCAATGCTCTGAGAGAATGTTTGTATCAGACTGAAGGGTAGAGGATTCCCACATGTGAACTGCAACTAAAAAAGATCATTAAATTAAAGACTCCCTTGGCCCTGATATAACATTCCAAGTCACTTCCATGCTGTTCCCATGTTATAATTCTTAGGTATATTAATTGTGAGGGAGGTGCTCCCTGTAGGCTATTGAAACTTCAAATTTAGGACCTTAGTCAGGCAAATGTCCTATAGATCTTCAAGGGAATTTTCCCAAGTAGTTTTCTAACAAAGTTTCTCCCTCATATGTGCAACAAATGCAGAAATATTTCTATATTATAATATGTGCATTGTGAGATGAGATATCTGATCTCTCAGCATATCAGTGCAATTCTGCTCACATTACACATGGCAATATCCAATTTTATTTTATTAGTCAATAGATGATTTTTATTGACATCTGGAGATTAGGGCTTGTTCCTGAAAGTAGGAATTGTTCTTATGACCTACTACTTTGAGTCTAATCACACACCAAGGCCAAGCCAAGCCTCTACTGAAAGGTCTGTTGATTATGAACACACTTGATATTTTCATTATTTTACTAGCACCTCAAACAATTAAGATAGGAGGCAAACATGAAACTCTAACCATCAGTCTTTCCCATTTCATTAAATACAAATAGAATAAACTCTGAAAGAGTTTATGGAGTCAGTAAACATGTTACACATCATAAAGGAAATATAGGGGGGAAAAAAAGATGGAAAGAATCTCAATCAGATTAGACCAGTATTCTTTTACTGACGCTTGCCAGCCTCTGACACTTCAGAGATGTTTTCTAGTTTGACCTTCAATATGTAGAGGCCAATTCAAGTCACAAAGCTTTAAAGTTTTTCCCAATTCTTTGTTATTGTTTCTAGCCATTAAATTAACTCTGATATTTCTACTATCCACAACAACTCTGTAGCTTGCTAAAATCTTGATTCTTAACACTGTGGGATACTGGATAATTTATACAGGAATTTACAGAGATGTCAAAGGAGTACTCTAATTCAAAATCCTAGAAGAATGAGTATTGAAAGGTGGAGATAGATCACAAGCTCTGTATCCTGTTTCTTTCTTCTTTGTCTTTTCTTGGTGAGTGTCTTTTACAATTGTGGATATAGAGAAATGTCCACAGAAAGAAAACAATTTCCAGTGAAATACAAAAGGGGTGCCTAGGCCCACATATCTATGGATTATTGAGATAGGCATAGCATCAGACTTTGTTTTCCTTTCCATCTCCTTATTTCACCCCCCAAAAAAATAGTTTATCAAGAATAAAATACAGTGGTTTTTTCTGGATTCACATATACAAACACTGCTGTGTTGTAATTATGAAAACTTACATATTTTAAAATTACCTGGATAACAGAGTGGATATACCCCTGTACAAGGAACACAAAACCGTACATGGAAAATTATTCTACATTGAATGATTTCCTAAAAATGATACCTTGATTGTAATTTACTATGTGAAGTACCTTCTAAGTACTTTTTTTTTTTTTTTTTTACTAGAAATGCTCCTTAGAAATGTGTGATTTGTTATAAAATTACAGAAGTAAAAGGTCAGAATGGCGCACACACATGTGTATATACCCGTATACACACTGATATCTCTCTCTCAATTGTACTTTTTCTGTCTCTGAATTTCAGACATTTAGTCTTCTGCAGACTGCAAGGTTTTTTGATAATGTTCATTTTTTGCTTTGTGTCTTAAAAATATATCTAAGGATTTTTTTTACTAGGGGCTTTGACATTTAAAGTCTGAAAAAAATATTTGTATAAAAGTTTACTGATCTTTTCATCACAGTTTTTTTTCACTGCTTCTCTGTATGTGATTTGATGATGTAAAAATATAATGACCTTACAGTCTAAGTGACTTTTCCGAGCAGTGAAACTAGTGATTTCATGGGATGACTAAGTTCAAGATTCTATCTCCTTGAAATTTGTTTCCAGGATGTTAACTGCAAAGCAAGTTATATATAGCAGTAAATGCATGCTTAATTTGTGCAGAAATCATGGTGTGATGAATACAATTAAGAGCCTCAGAGGGAATAATTATATTACTGCATAAAGCTGGTGGATCTCAAATTGCTTGGTGCCTGGACTTTAAATTGGCCTGCGTTCCTGTTGTGAAAGTCATTCATAGTAGTAACAAAACTGCAGTCAGAAATGGGGTAATTTCAAAGTCATATAAGTATATTTACTCATTTGCTGAAAATGACAGAGCCTAGAAAATGGAAGCAGCATTTAGAAGTAAATGAACAATAAGTTAATTTCATTAAAAATATGTGCAATCAGTTATGAAAATAAAATATAATTAAAAGTGTACATCAAAGCATTGTTTCATGTAACAAAAAATCTTATAGAAATTGTAAAATCTAATGATTGCATTTTCTTTAATACATACACAAGTAGCACAATGTAGTTCTTACTTGGTCTTTCCAATCCATCATAAGCATTCTAAGAGGCTTTAATGAAGATCTGTAATTGAATTAAAAGACACAAACATAGCATAAGTCTAAAATTTGACTAGTGGACAATTGCCCCATATCAGAGGGTCAGGCTCCTCACCTAAGGTGTGTTGTAACCAAGGCCAAAAATTATGGGACTGGAATCTATCATCTTAACAGCCAAGCACAGCTCAATGGGCTGACATAGGGTCGTATGACCTAAAGTATTTTTCATAATAAAGACAATTTTGTAGCATTGCACAGCTAGTTGTTCAAGTTGTTTTTTCCTCAAATATTGAGCATCTAGCAATAGTCTTACAAGAGGTTCACTTGACTCTGTGACCTAAAACAGAAATTCCTGAGCACAGGATACATCAGCTGCTACAGTGCATTTAAGGTTTGAGGCTTTTAAATTTATTCAACTTTTTTCAGCATTTGGGAACCATTTTCTTATTCTTCTACTTCTTTTTATGCTTGTCAAACACACTACAGGAAAGATGAAATTGTGTGTGTTTCACTAGAAAAGAAAGCAGCAAATAAGTAGTGGCTGGTTCTAAGGTCAATAGCTGTAAAATATTACCCAAGGGAGAAAAAAAAAAAATTACTGAGATCTGAAACTGTGATTATGATGTGAAAGTAAAGGCTATGGACATTATTCCTGAACTGTGGCAAAATTTCTTTTCCCTGGGCAGTATTTTATAAAACTCTTACTTGAAAACTAGACATTATTTACTGTTGATATATTTCTATTTGTTTGGAAAAAGGTAATGGTACAGTATCTGCTTCATCAGGCACCCTCTTTATGTGAAAAGATATATGCATGATTTTAAGAACTATTATTTTTTAGATAATTATGTAGAACACGGGTATTAGTAGTCTAGAAGTAAAACTAGAGCCATAGAAGATATGTCTCAAGGTTTAGATATCCTAAGACATGGTAATGCTGGTGACATCATAACAGCAATGAGAATAGAGTATGACTCTTAACTATACCAGGATTTCATAATGGTGTCCATTGCCATTATTCTGAGTGCTTCCCAAATAAAATCAATAATAAATCAATAATAAATCAATAATAAATCAATAATAAATGAGAAACTGGTTATGGACTTCATGTTAGAACTTTTTCTTTATTAGGTAAAATTTGTGGTTTGTTTGGATTTCATGTTTCTGTAAAAGTTTTATTCGAAGTGTGTGTTGTGCTAATGGAAAGCCTGTCTCAGTTTTCCTAAACTGTTCTTTTAACACACTTAGAAATTTCAAGTATACAGGCACCCCATTGAAAGAAATTCTTATGCAGATTAGTTACATAATAAGGTGCTTTTTCTGTGTGACTATATTTTACTCTTTTAGAAAGAGGAACTGTAATAAGTATACACAATATGTTTATATTTTATCATCATTAACAATGTTGATGCTTTAGATGATAATATTTATCATCCTGCCTGAGAGTGGATAGGCAATATTGCACACAATGCTGCCTTTAGTGGAACAAAAAAAATTTGAATATTTGCTGGTAAAAGTAGAATTGGAAATTTTCAAGAAAAGGGTTTTTAATATGAATTCAGCAAGCTTCATTCTTATTTCATTCTCATGAAGAGTCCCATTTAAAAGTTTACATTTCCCAAAATTATTTTCATACACTGAAAAAAAAAGGGGGGGAGACAGATTTATAAAAAGGTATGTTTAATTATTTCCATTGACTATCTGCATTTTTCCTACTTACATTGTTCCAGTCCAATCTGAAGTCTAGTATTTCAGCCATAGCAGAGCTGATCTGTACACCTATACTCAATCCCCACTTTTCTAGACTTTGAAGGGATTTAGTTTAGTGCTATTATTCCTGGACACATATCTCTTCCATTTTATTGGAAATGAGATTATATGTTAGTTCATAAGCCTTCCCCTTCATTATTTGCACAAACTATGACCATTCCTATTGCTTTCTTTCCGTTTATCATGAAGATTGTGACTGAAAAACAACATAAAATGTTAAGTTCTATTTGGTATCATCTTATTTTATTCAAATCTTTTTCATCTGCTTGTTCTTTGTGCTGGAGAAGGTCATCAATGCAATATACTCTCTACCTTTATGCCTACAATCTCATTCTCTCTCTTCCCACACCTTCACAGAGGAAAAAATCTTCAAGCTACAGTCCTTAGAGAAAGATGAATCAAAATTAGCATGTGCAGCATCCATTTAATCACTGTTTTATTCAACACGTTCACATGGATAAAGCTTATATCCAGTAGAAGCTGCATAACATCACAAGTCAAACCATGCTTGCAACTAAGACTTCCTTTAAAGTCAAATAGAATCAAAATGACACCCACATATTAGCTGCTATATTGATTACAAGACTCCTATCAACCACTTTTGACAATTTAAAATGAGCACAAGGGCTGCTTTAAAATATATTCTAGAGGATACATTTCTATTTTCCTTCTATTTTTAAACAAATTCAGCTACAAGTAAATACCTTCTAATGACTTCTTTTTAAAAAAAAAAGTTGCAAGTATCTGCTAGTGATAGGTATTTTAATAAGCATTCTCTGTATCTCAGTGTAGGGTAGTTCTTGCCTTCATTTATGAAAGGTATTCACAGTGCTCAGATGTTTAACCATAGAAATTTCTTTTCGAACAGTAGCATCTGGCTCATTGGCAATATCTACTTGCTGTTTTGTTGGCTTTACTGCAGTTGTCTTTAAGTTGTGAAATGATTAGGATACTGATGTGATATCTTATTCACTAGAATCCCATTTCTTTTAGCTAACTCATGGTTTCTGTTCTGTACCATTTCCAAAAAATATCTAAATAACAACAAAATTTCTCCCAAAGATGTCTGCATGAGCTGAAAGCAATGGGGAAAAAATCCAAACGATTTCTCCAAGGATAAGGCAAAATGAGTACTTTTCAGAATCTGGGAAAGGGATGACAGAAAAAAAAAGGTAATGGCTAATAGATATTTTGTTCCTATAATGTGATTCAGATTTCCAGTATATTACATTTCTTTTTGAAGAAATTGTTGACAAATTGCTTTATTTTCTCCTCAAACAGGATTCACTGTATTCATAAGGTGAAAGTTGGGATTTCCGTATATCCTCCTTCTAGAAATACTTTATAAAATACATGAAGTATTAGTACATAAAAGTTGAACGAACCTCCACCATCAGGTACTATATAAACATAATAGAAAGTATATCAAATTTTAGAACTGTATGCAATAGGTTTTGAGGAGAGAAGCAAGAGTGGACAAAAATTTACTAGCTACATTTTAAAGTAAATTGCCAGGCATGTAGGGGTATGGATATGGATTGGGGTTTTGACCCAGTCTTCCTTTTCTATGTACTGTCTTTCTTGCATCTCATATGGCTCTTTGAGGCTAAACTTCAATGTACAGTTTTTTAAATGACTGGTTGACTGTTATCCAATGATTTTATGAAAAATGCTTTGTTATTCACTCAATTTCCGAGATGATACCATGCAATATAGTTTCAAAAACATTATTGGAATAGTTACAGAGCAATGTTGTTCTAGGTTTTGTTTGTGGGGTGAGAGGAGTTTTGTTCCTAATAGTGATATATAGAATATTTGACCTTTCAGAACTTTTCCCTTAGGTCCCATTTAATCTATGAACATTTCATTCAGTTATTTTGGTATTACATACAAAATTCTGGCATATGGAAACCAGTCTTTGCTGTCTTATTTATAAATATACATACAAATTGTAGATTGAAATATCAATACTGTCTTCTTTTAGATTCTTGTAAACTTAATCTTAGCTTTTATTTTGAACAATGAAAAAATGTTTTCCAAAGCTGGAAAATATGAAAATTCTTTGATTCTCAGACTGCATTTTGGATCCAAATTGCAAATTTCCATTTAGCCATATTTCTATTATATAATAATAGAATATATAAGTAAAGCAGATGGTAAAAGGTGCTTGCTGACCGAACAGCAGCAGTGGAACTGAACCTGTTATTGTGGTTTAACCCCAGCCGGCAACTAGGCACCACACAAGCTGCCCTCTCATTCTGCCCAGATGGGATGGGGGAGAGAATCGGAGGGGTAA
>NW_009227826.1:24812-31801 GCF_000690835.1 Fulmarus glacialis | reverse complement strand
CTTCTGCATCACCGCTGCCTCCCCCTGCACCTCCCTAAACCTGCCCTGCACCCCTCTAAATCCTCTCTGCATCCCTGCACCCCTCCTATATCCCCTACATCCTCCCTGGACCTCCCACATCCCCCTAAATTCTCCTCTGCATCCTTGCAATGCCCTCTACCCTTCCTGTATCTCCCCTAAATCCCCTTTGTACCCCCCTGAATCCCTTCGAAATCCTCTCTGCACCCTTACACCCCTTCTGCGTTCCCTGAAATCCTCCCTGCATCCCTATACCTCCTGCATGACTTTGCATGCTCCTCGCACCCCCTTCCTGCACCCCTCTCGCACCCCCTCCACATCCCTGCGCCCCCTCCACATCCCTGCACCCCAGCCCTGCATCCCTCCCGCAGCAGGAGGATCTCTCTTGTCCCCTCCTGTCCCTCGGTCCCCTCGCCACCAAGAGCCTGTGCCGCCCTGACCCTGCATCTACCCATGCGCCCAGGGGAGGGGATTTTCCTCTCTGAAGACACACAGGTCAAATCCTGCAGATGCTGCTCCCTTACCCACAGCTGTCGGGTGACTGTCACCGTAAAACCCTCCAAAAGGATGCTGGTGGTGGGTCGGGGGCTGGAGATGAGTGAGCCCCGGGGATGCCGAGCAGGAGGAGAGCAGCCTTGCCTGAGGCTCCAGCAAGTGTGGAGGACTTTATAGGGTCCTGGGGGGGGGACGGAAGTGGACTGAGCCCCAGCAGAGCTGCCCAGCCCTGGGGCTGAGAGCAGTCCCCCGGCATGGCGAGCAAATAGTGGGGATGGGGAGCAGCACCCTGTCCCGGGGTTGCACCAGGCACCCGAGGGAGCCAGGGTGAAGGTGGTGCTGGTCTGGGGCTGTACTTTGCTGCGGTGAGCAAGGAAATGATGAGCCCATTTGGCGTCGCAGGTGCACGTTTCTAACGGGGAGTGTGACCATGGCCACAGGGGGGACAACCAGCCCCCCCAGCATCCCTCGTAACACCAACCGCCTGATTAACGAGAAGTCCCCCTACCTCCTGCAGCATGCTCACAACCCCGTGGATTGGTAAGAGCGACTGGTGCCTTTCTCCCTCCTCCTCTCCTTGCATCCGTGGGGCTGAGGGACTCACTGCCATGAAAGTGATGGCAGGCAAAGCAGCCTGGCCTCCTGTCCAGCTCCCCGTGGGCTCAGGGTCCACGCTTCTGAGCCAGCCATGCCCTGGGCTGTCCTGACCGCTCTCCACTGCGCGGCAGCTTCTCAGGCAGCTTTAGAGGAGCCCATGAATCCTGGCAGCAGTGACCCCTGAAGCTCCTTTCTTGTCTTCCCTCCACAGGTACCCTTGGGGTCAGGAAGCCTTTGATAAAGCAAAGAAAGAAAACAAGCTGATATTCCTGTCAGGTAACCAGAAACAAGACGTATTTCATGTTCCCACGTGTTGTTCAGCAGATGACCAGATAAGTCAGGCTGTGTCCTGAGCTGGTGTGTGAATAGCTGCATAGGTAAGGATGGACACTGGGCACTAATTCTCTGCCAGCGAGAGAGGGCTTTCATAGCTCTTGCTGAAGATGGGCTGCATCCAGGGGCCTTCCTGGCTAACAGAGTCCTTGGCCAGATTTTAGGAGCAAGAGCTGGAGAGCCCAGGAGGCCCTGCAAGCCTCCATGCTCACAGGAGGCCTTTCTCCTCCACCTCTTCTCCAGGGAGGCAGCAGCTGTTCCCCATAGCAGGGTGTCCCACCTCTGAGCGATCTCCCCATAACGCATGTCCTGCTCCCTGCAAAGGGCCTTTCCTCACTCTGAAAACTGAGCTTGTTTTCAGTTGGCTACTCCACCTGCCACTGGTGCCATGTGATGGAGGAGGAGTCCTTCAAGAACAAGGAGATCGGGGAGATCATGAACAAGAACTTTGTGTGCATCAAAGTGGATCGTGAGGAGCGGCCAGATGTGGACAAAGTGTATATGACCTTTGTGCAGGTAAGGGAGGCACGGTCAGGACTCGGGAGGCTTTGGCTGTCTCAAGATGAGGTTCATGGTCATGTTCCTCAGGCAAGAAGAACTAGTATATGGGGTGGTCTGAATGGGGCCATGCATGATCACAAGGACGGAAAGAAGCACACGTCTGTCCTCAAGTGAGGCATGTGCACGTGCCAGAGGGGTACAGAGCAGAGGGCGCCTCTTGCGTGACCTTGGTGCACCTGTGATTTGTCTTTCAGGCAACCAGCGGTGGAGGTGGCTGGCCGATGAGCGTCTGGCTGACTCCAGACCTCAAGCCCTTTGTAGGGGGGACGTACTTCCCTCCTGAAGATGGAGTTCATCGCGTTGGCTTTCGGACTGTGCTGCTCCGAATCGCAGAGCAGGTATGGAGCAGGAGTGGCGTACAGCAGGCAGTGCTTAACCAAAGGGGCCGCAGGGAAATTGGTCTGGGCGTGATGGGTGACTGAGTTAAGAGATACAGTCATGAGAAACAGTAGCCCAGAGAACATGTCAGAGCTTTGGCTGGGTTAGAGATGGATTGGACCTCATCTGGGGAGGGGGACCGAGAACTGGAGGTGCAGTTTGGACTGGTGCAATGCAGGAAGCAGGAAGAGAGACAAAAAATGGAAGAACTGACTTTCTCACTCTGCATCTTAGTGGAAGGAGAGCAAAGATGCCCTGTTGGAGAGCAGCCAGAAGATCCTGGAAGCATTGCTACACAGGTCTGAGATCCGTGTGCGGGGCCAGGAGTCACCCCCACCATCCAAAGAGGTGATGGCCACCTGTTTCCAGCAGCTCTCCAACTCCTATGATGAGGACTATGGTGGCTTTTCCAAATCCCCCAAGTTCCCCACCCCAGGTCAGTCTGGCCTCTGCTGCTGAGCCCCGCCGTGGGGCAGAGCCCACCCCACAGCCTCCCACTTTTTCCCTGTATTTCAGTGAATTTGAATTTCCTCTTCACGTACTGGGCTGTGCACCGAACAACTCCAGAAGGTGCCCGGGCACTGCAGATGGCTCTGCATACCCTCAAGATGATGGCCCATGGGGGCATCCATGACCACATCGGTCAGGTAGGAGGAAAGCCTCGGGGGTAAACCCCTGGCATGCCCAGGAGGCATGGGGTGGAGGCATGGAGTAGAGACGTGTCCACTTGGTCTTTGCAGGGGTTTCACCGCTACTCCACCGACAAGCACTGGCATGTCCCTCACTTTGAGAAGATGCTGTATGACCAGGGGCAGCTGGCAGCTACGTATAGCAGAGCGTTTCAGGTATGGCCGTGGCATCCCTCTGCAGGGAGGCTCACTTGGCACACTGAGTGCTGGCTGGGGAGGGCTGGCTTGGTTTGGGGAGCAGCTTCAAAGCCTGTTCCCAAGATATTGCCCATCCCATGGGCATGGAACCATCCCATGCTCCCCTTCATCCACTGGTCTTCATCTGGACAGAAACGCACAAATCCGTGACAGTTTAGCCCCAGGGTTTTGAGCATAATGGGGGAGGGAACAGCCTTCTGGCTGGTCTTTGCAAGAGTCAGCAAACATGTGCTGCTGCCTCTGACCTTGCTGTAACTCCAGGGTTGCTCTCCAGTGCTTGTAGATTTCTATCAGAGATCTTATTCTGAATCCATCCCACGTTTGAAGTCCCTGGATGTTCAAATGTGTTTCCCCCGCTTTGCTAGCTCTTTAAATCAGAATCACTTATTATATCTCACTGTGTCTCTTGCGTCCCCTCTGTCCCTTGTAACATTGACATCCACCCCATGCCTTCCACAGATCTCTGGTGATGAATTCTTTGCCGATGTCGCCCAAGACATTCTGCTCTACGTCTCGCGGGACCTGAGGGACCAGGTAGGTTGTTCCCTGAGCTGGGTCAAAGGGAGCTGCTTAACCCTGCCCTGGGACATGGCTCGGGGCTGCTTTTCCCTCCCTCCCTTCCCAACTGAGCTCAGTCTGGGGCACTGCTGCGGCTTGCTGGCTGGACTGCCAGCCCAGCAGTGATGGGGAGGCACCTGAAGGTGCTGTCCCGGTAGCTGGAGATTGCTCTTTTCCCAGGCAGGAGGTTTCTACAGTGCAGAAGATGCGGATTCCTACCCGACCACTGCATCCAGAGAGAAGCGAGAAGGAGCTTTCTGTGTGTGGGCGGCCGAGGAAATCCGGGCTCTCCTTCCTCACCCTGTCGAGGGGGCCACAGAGGGGACAACCCTGGGAGATGTCTTCATGTACCACTACGGAGTGAAGGAGACCGGCAATGTGAGCCCCATGCAGGTGAGGGAGAGAAAAAACCTGCCCGGTACCGGGAGCATCGGTGGAGGACCCGCATCCCTGGGCATGGGGGGATGGCAGAGCAGCCCCAAAGCACGTGGGGTCCAACACCTCCTCAGCCCTGTAGCGTTTGTATAACGGGGCTCTCCTTTCAGGACCCCCATCAGGAGCTGAAGGGCAAGAACGTCCTTATTGTCCGGTGCTCCCTGGAGCTGACGGCGGCCCGGTTCGGGCTGGAGCTGGGGCAGCTTGGTGCCCTGTTGTGGGAGGGCCGGCGGAGGCTGTCTGCAGTCCGGGCACAGCGGCCGCGGCCACACTTGGACACCAAGATGCTGGCAGCGTGGAACGGTGAGAGGCGGCTCAGCTCCGGGGCGTGCGTGTCTTGGCTGGACCCCACTGCAGTTGGCCGGGGCCAGCACATTTTTGGGGGCTTGTAGCAACAAGTCCTGCTGGGACTGGGCAGCCCCCCATGGAGGCGGTGGGGTGGGCTGGGATCCAGGGCTGTGGGACCACCTGGGGGAAGCTGCCCCACACCTGCAAGCCGTGGGGCTGCCGAGGGTCGGGATATTGCTCTAGCTTTATTTTCCTCCCCTGTTGCCAGCAGAGAGCAGCAAAACTCTTCCCCTGGCTCAGCCTGGCTCCCCCGGTTGGGCTCTGGGGAAGGGGATTCAGGACCCAGGCAGGGCACAGAGCCCATCTGCGCTGCTGCATTAGCGGGGGGACCACAGCTCTGTGTCCATCTGCCCAGGTGTTTATTACCAGCAGGTAATAACTGCAGTACCCCAGGCACTGTTCCCAGCAATAAATGCCTGGGTAGCTGGGCCTGGAGCTGGTGTGAGCTGGAGTTATACCACAGCCTGCAAACAGGAAGACTCTCTTAAACCCTGTTTCTGCCCACAAGCAAAAGCTTAGTTCTTGCTGGCCTTGCAGCGCTCTGTCCTTCTCTTTGGTGACAGTAAGTGACTTTCTTAGTGGTTTGAACTGAGTGGAAGAGCTGATGACTGAGCCCTGACCTGCCTCGAATGTCAGGGAGGATGAGCTTCGCACTGAGCATCCTTTAAAGGAAAGATGGTGACATCTCCGCTGGTCCTTTGTGCCCCCCTGAGCCTGTCCCCGTGTCTCTGCCTACGCAGGGCTGATGATCTCGGGCTTTGCCCAGGCTGGGGCGGCCCTGGCTGAGCAGAAGTACGTGAGCCTGGCTGCGCAGGCAGCTGCCTTCCTGCAGAGACACCTTTTCGACCCCACCAGTGGGAGGTTGCTGCGGAGCTGCTACCGGGGCAAAGACAACATGGTGGAGCAGAGGTGAGCAGTGCTACAGAGAGTGTCTCTGAATGTACTGGCCACCCTGCGGGAGCTACCCAGGTCCCCAGTGGTCCCCGTCCTCCCCTCCTCCAGGCAGGACTGAACTTGGAGAGAGGGAGGCTGTTTGCCTTGCGCAGAACTGCCTCTGGTGCAGTCTGGGATGGATTAGTGCCCCCCACCCAGTGAGGAGGAATTAAGGTCAAATCCTTTTCCATTCCTCATCTTTGGAGCTGGCAGAAGTCTTCCCCTGCCCTCCCCTGCTGCCATTCGACCGTCCAGAAATCTGGGGCTGAGCTGTTTGATGACTTGGTACAGCCACTGCGTATCTTGGACTGAGCTCTGAGGTGGCATCTCCTCAGGTAGCAGAGACCAGTAGGTAGGGCTTTGCTGGGTTGGAGAACATTTCCCACCTGGCCAGTGTAGAGACCCTGATGCTCCTTTCCTGTCTGCTGCTGCAGCGCCGTGCCTATCCAGGGCTTCCTGGAGGATTATGTCTTCGTCATCCAGGCTCTCTTTGACCTGTACGAAGCCTCGCTGGAGCAGGGCTGGCTGGAGTGGGCCCTGCAGCTCCAGCATATGCAAGATAAACTCTTCTGGGACCCCAAAGGCTTTGCGTATTTCTCCAGTGAGGCTGGTGATCCGTCTCTGCTCCTGCGCCTGAAGGATGGTGAGCTTGGGGACATGGCCATGCTCTGCATGGGTTATGGTGTGGGGCAGCTTAGGGAGGGCAGGGGTGGTGCCTGGCTGGAGGACCAAGCCGTGGGGTGGTAAGGCATTGGGCTGATGTTCCCTGCAGACCAAGATGGAGCAGAGCCCACTGCCAACTCTGTCACTGTCACAAACCTGCTCCGAGCAGCTTGTTACTCCGGCCATACGGAGTGGGTGGAAAAAGCTGGGCAGATCTTGGCCGCCTTTTCAGAGAGGCTGCAGAAGATCCCGATAACCCTGCCAGAGATGGCCCGGGCCACCGCTGTCTTCCATCACACCCTCAAACAGGTACGGGCTGGGGCTTATGTGTCCCCTATGGGACCTGCTGCAGGGAGGCGGCCTGGCAGTGGTGTGGGTGCAATCACAGGTCTCTGCTTTCTCCTTCCTGCCACCCACGCTCTCCCTGGACAGGTCGTTATCTGTGGGGACCCCCAAGGAGAAGACACGAAAGAGATGCTGCGCTGCGTCCACTCCGTCTTCAGCCCAAACAAGGTAGAGGTGCCAGCCCTGCCTCCAGCCCTGCCAGCCCTCCCCTGCCCCCTGCGCAGCCGCCCCCTGCGCAGCCGCTCCCTGCCAGCTGCCATCACGCTCCCCGCTGCCGCCTGCATTGCTGGTGCCTTTATCCTTTCTCCCAGTGTGGCTGTAGCACATCCTCCTCCTTCTCTGTCCCGCCTCCCTTCTGGGAAGCATCCTATCTTTTCCATATTTGTAAGCGCAGCCAGCAGGGCCACGGCTGAGCCCCTGCACCCCTCTCCCTGGCAC
>NW_009227826.1:24345-24572 GCF_000690835.1 Fulmarus glacialis | reverse complement strand
ACCCCTGCCGGGAGGGGCTGGCATTTCCCAAAAGCTTTGCCCCGAGCTGTGCTGTTGCTGTGCACTGGGGTTACCGCCTCGCTTTGCTCATCTGCGTCCCCGCTCAGAGATGCGTCACTCGGTGCATCCCATGGAGGGGCCGTGCTGCCCGCGGCAATGGAGCTGTTTGCTGCCTGCGGAGCTGGCAGGGGAGGACAGCGCGGCAGCTGGGGCCCGTCACCTTCGGG
>NW_009227826.1:21659-24002 GCF_000690835.1 Fulmarus glacialis | reverse complement strand
CGGCAGCTGGTGCCCGTCACGTTCGGTGAGCAGCGTCCCTGCCCCAGGGACGGATGGCTCACGCCTTGGCAAGGCTGTTGAGCTGAGGGAAGCAGGGCTGGGCTGCGGGCGAGGGGGCTCAGCATTTCAGCCTCAGGACTGGATTCATCCATGCCTGTCAGGGTCCTGGTGCCAGGGACTGGCATGTTGAGCCACAGCACATGGGGAGCTGGCACTGGGGCCAAAGCACCAGTTTCCCTCTGTAATCCTGGCTGGGGTGAACTGGGGAGGGCCGAGCCATCAGGACGGGATTCCCTCCTCTGTCCTTGTGTTAGCTCAGCCCATGGAGGCTTTCGTCCCTGACCCTCTGCCTACGTGCCCAGCGGTGTTTTAATGCCGGTATTGGAGGACAGTCACAACTTCTGCCAGGGAGCGCGGGTCGGGGATGCAGCTCTCCGTCCTTCCTCTGCCATCTCCCATCCAGCAGCGCCCTTGGCCATGCTGGTCCCCGTGCTGCGTGTGAGGCCTCTGCTCCCCCCTCTCTCCCTTTGAAGGATTACAGTGGGTGACCCAGTTTGCAGGGATGGGAAGGGACGCGGTGGCAGTGGGAAGCCCAGCGCCGCTGCTAATAACCCTCTCCCTTTCCCTGCAGCTGATTCAGCCGTTGGTCCCCTAGGTCCACGCGGGCTCTGGGTGGGGGGGATGCAGACAGCAGCTTCGGGGTCTTGAGCAGAGCAAATAGCGCAGCCGTTCCCTCTCCTCCCGTGCAGCTTGGTTCCCCCCTGTTAAGCTGGTAACAAGCCTGACTGTTGGGGGAGCTTGCCCAGGGGCAGGTCCGTTTCCCCCAGGCTGTTGCCTTCCTCAGAGCATGGAGGAAGAGGAGGGCTGGGTGCTCTAGGTGGATATTTCTGTGGGGGAATGAAGCCATGGGGTGCTTGGGAGCTGACCGAGGATAGCGGCGCCCGCCCAGGCTGCGTGCAGGGGGGCTGTGCGTGGAGGGGTGCACGGGGGGCTGCAGCTGGAGGCTGGCAATAGGCAGGGGGGGGGGGGGGGCGAGGCCGGCCCTCTGTGTGGCTCCTGTGATGGCGGGATGGATCAGGAGCCATCCCGTTTGGCAGCCGGAGTTTGTTTCCTGGAAGAAGGAATGTGGCAGGAGGATCTCGGCTGGGAAGGAGCACAGCCCCACAGGGGCTTCCCCAGTGCCACGCTCATTCTCAGCGCCTTGCAGAGGTGATGGAGAGAAGGGAGGAGAATCCCACTGCTCAGAGGGTCACACTGGCTTTGGGAGCAGCCTGCCGCCTCCCGACAGCCATCCCTTTTTATGTGCTGCATCGCACAGAGAAGGGAGACATGGGTGCTCCTTTTCCCACCCGCCTTCAGCCCCCTCCAGCTGCTCCCCATCTCTCCTCCCCATCTCCCCTTCCCCCCCCCAAGAAGCTGCCTGAGGCGGAGCAGCCCCAGGTCATCCGCTCCGGGGACGCAGCGGCTTTGGGAATCAGCTTTGCCAAGGAGTTGGGGAAACGTCACCGCTGTGTCCCCTGCCACCCCCACTCCCTTGGTGCCAGCAGGGTGCTGGGGGCTAGGCCCGTCTGCAGGAACAAAATTAATTAGGTCGTTCCAGTAATTAATTCCTTACAAACCTCACATTGAAATCCTTGCTGTAACGAGATGCCGATGATAAAATGGCATTGAGGTCGCAGGTTTAAATGGACCCTGTGCCCGGAGGAGTCCTTTGCCGCAGGCACCAGCCGCTGCCACGGGGATGCAAGTGCTCCGGGGGCAATGCCAGTGGCTGCTCCCCCGGGGGTCCTGGTGCCAGGAGCAGAGGGGGTTGAATCCCTGCTCCAAGGCTGGATCCCGGCTCCTGGTATAGATCCCTGCCCTGATAATGGTCTTTAGGGTAATTATGAAGGATCCCATTATCTCCTCACTGCAGAGCGCTAGCCTGCCGCTCGCCTTCATCCTGGCCCCGCAAGAGGACCTTAGGGAGCTTGTGAGAAAAATGAATAATGAATTTCAGATTGGACATGAATTGGTAATTAATCACTCCTGGAATTAATTCCAGACAAAGGCGAGGGGGGGAGGAGGTTGGGGGGGTGGGGAGCAGGAGGCAGGCAGGGAAAGGGGCTGAGCCGGAGTCAAGGCAGGGGCCAAGGGGGAGATGTGGGACGATCAGGACAGGACGGGATGCAGCAGCTGTTATTCAGGGCAAGGGCTTGGGGACACGGTGACCCCCTGGGGACATGGGGTGAGGGCAGCCCCTGCCAGGCATGGGGAAGGCTGTAGGGGCGTCCCTGCTGGGTGTGGGTGCTGCTTTTGCTCCTGGCCCCAGGGCCGGTGGCAGAGGATGCCGTGCACTGGGCA
>NW_009227826.1:21158-21420 GCF_000690835.1 Fulmarus glacialis | reverse complement strand
CACGAGCGACGGACAGCAGTGTGCTCTGGCAGTGGGATGCTGCTGCCGTGCCTTGGGCCTGGGAAGGGTCTGTGCTTTGCTCACCCTTCACTTCTGTGTCAGCACAAGGTTCCTTGCCAGCTCCTGGCCTTTCCCCTGATTAGCCTGCAAGCCCTGAGGCTTTGACAAACATTTTCCCTTTCAGAAAAGCTAATTATCACGGCAGCCCTGTTGTCACCCCGGCTGCTGCTGCCGGTCGGCCCGGGGGGGACACTGCCCATTT
>NW_009227826.1:20495-20700 GCF_000690835.1 Fulmarus glacialis | reverse complement strand
GCTGCCGTTCGGCCGGGAGAGCCCCTGACCCATTGCATGCTGGTGTCCGGGCTTTTGGGAAGTGGCTGGAGGGCAGGAGGAGCTGGGTGCAGGGTGGGAAGGGGCGATGCTGCAGCTGGTGCTGGGGTTGGGGCTGCCCTGGGCTGGGTGGGTGTCCCCAGGGAACCGGCTGGGTTTTGCAGGCCCCCCTCCGGCCCGTGGTACG
>NW_009227826.1:19258-20421 GCF_000690835.1 Fulmarus glacialis | reverse complement strand
CGGCCAGCCCCCCTCCGGGCCAGTGTACGCCGGTCCCTGTGCTTCATCCCCGGCTGCCAGGTGTCTGGAAGGGAAAAGAGAGGCAAAGCTGCCGGGGATGGTGTGGACCACGGGCTCCCTGCAGCGCAGGCGCGATGCGGGGGTGGTTGCCGTGGGACCCTGGCGGAGGGCTGGCACGGGTCCCCTTGGGTCCTCATCTGCTCCCGTCTTTGGGTGAGTGCGTGGGAGGACGCTGCCAGCGCTTGGCATGTCTGCGGGGAGGGAAGGACCAGCTGGCTGGCGCTGGCTACTCTCTCACAGCTCCTTCTCCTCAGGTGCTGATGCTAGCAGATGGAGACAGCGCTGGGTTCCTCTACCGCCAGTTGCCTTTCCTTGCGTCCCTGGAAAGGAAGGACGGGAAAGCCACCGCCTATCTCTGCAGCAACTTCGCCTGCTCCCTGCCCATCACCTCGCCCCAGGAGTTGCGTGGGATGCTCTGCCCGTGAGTGCCTCGGCCCCTCTGCCTGCAGGAAGGCGAGGGGGAGACAGACTGTCATGCCAGCCTGGGAACACGGGAGAGACCCGTAATAAAGCCACCCTGGGCATCAGCTGCCTCCCGGATGGTTCCTGGCAGTGCCGTGGGCTGTGCCTTCCCTGCCTGCAGCAGGTTGGGCTCTGCTTGCACCGCTGCTCTGGCAGCATGTTGGCAGAACCGGCTCTGGTCCCCGGTGCTGGTTTTGGCATGGCCAGGAGACACCCACTGAGGAGCATCTCCTCCCCCTGCACACGCGCTCGCTCCTCCCCTCTTCTCGCCGAGGAAAAGGAAAACAAATTAAATATAAATCCCAGTGTTAATGGAGAAGTCAGATGGGAAAACTATTAGGGTTCCTATAGCAACCCCGGGCAACATTGTCAAAAGCACCTGGATGACTTGGGAGTCAAGTGCTTTTGAAAGTGTTGCTGGTTATGACAGCTGCGGTATTTTTCCATTACAGGGTAGGTTGTAACATACATTAAATTAATATATAGTGCATAAAAAAAACCTGCTGATTCCCACAACTGCCACAAATGTGCCACAAACAGCACTTCCAAACAGCTAAACATCCCGTCCTGGCTTTGCCAAGGGTGCAGAGACCTGGTACAGCTTGAGAAAGGACTTTTCAAAGTTTCATTTTCTTTGTAAA
>NW_009227826.1:18417-18810 GCF_000690835.1 Fulmarus glacialis | reverse complement strand
TACAGCTTGAGAATGGACTTTACAAAGTTTCATTTTCTTTGTAAAAGAAAGGGCCAGCCAGTGCTCACGTCCACGCTAGGATGGGGCTTGTGAGGCTGCACCGCTTCCCCTGGGAGCCGCGGCGAGGTGGGAGCTTCCCCGGGGCTGGGGCGGCTGGAGGGGGCAGGCGCCGGGGCTGAGGACACCGGGAACTGCCTCGGGATCCCGAGCATTGCTGTGGGTGGGTGCCCCAACCCGGCACTGCCCCGGCTGGGGATCCCCAGCGGGGATGGCAAGCAGGGAGATGTCCCACCCGTGCCTCAGCTGGGCCTATCAGCCCTCCCTGCTGGGGCAGGAGCCAAGGGGCTGGGGACCCCCGAGCCCGCCGGCAGCGGGGCCGGGCGGGGGGGCGGC
>NW_009227826.1:11290-18270 GCF_000690835.1 Fulmarus glacialis | reverse complement strand
CCCTGCCTTTGCTTGCAGAAAGTTTCAGTAACAGCACAGGAAGTAACCCCTAAAAACACCTTTCGGCCAGCGTTTGAGGAGGGGGATGTTTGCTCTGAACTTTCCCGGCAAAGCCTAGGCTGGACCAAGGGTCTCGCCCATCCTCACTGGGGGCTCGGCCGCATCCTGCTGACGCCGGCCATGCGGAGGGCGCTGCCAGGTCTTGGCATTTCTGCATGGCGAGCAGAGGGAGATAACCCACCCCAGTAGAAGCAGAACGCTGTCGCCAACCACACAAGCTCCCTTTGCTGCAGCATAAACTTTATTCTCCCTTTCCTCCCACCCGTCCCTCTTCCTCCTCCCTGCTTCCAAAAGGGGAAGTACCACGTTTTCAGCATCCCTCTGACACCCTGGGGCTCCCCTGGCTCAGCAGCCCTCGCCCTGGCCGGCGGGATGCTGTCATCTGGCAGTGAAGCAGCGCCGAACCGCGCTGCCCGTTGGCTTTCCAGTGGGTTGTGCCAGGATTTGGGGGTAACTGGCCAGGAGAAATGCCTTTGAAGTCAAAGAGGAATTTTGCACCTCATCTTGTGAATGCTTTCTATGCTTGTAGAAGAGGAGGGGTTTTAATTTCTCTCCTCTCTTCTTTTTAAAAGCTGAAGTGTTTCTGGAAATCCAGCTGAAAATTGCTGGTTTGGCAGATGGCTGGCTGCTTTCCTCTGGGTTTTTTTGGTTTTGTTTTTGTTTTTTTAACTTGGCATCTCTGCTGCAGGGATTGATTTGACACCCGTCCTCATGAGCGCTTGGAGCGGGTCGGAGCTGTGTCCATGCCAGGAGAGCATCCTCAGAGAGGTGCTGAGCACCCCGCAGGGAAACCCAGACATCTTGGGCCCTGGGGCTGGCCAGGTCCATGTGTGGCAGCCATCCCCAAGTTGGCATGGTGCTGGGGGCGATGTGCTGAGCTCGTTTTGGTGTGTGCCAGCTCCTGTGGCACAGGCCCTGGGTGCCTTTCTCCGGCACCGTCTTGCTTGTTGGCGCGTCTCTGTAAGCAGCCGCCAGGCAAAAATGTGCTGTGAACCTCTGTCAGGATGAATTGGGCTCACCTCTCAGAAAAAAACAAAACAAAAAAGGAATAGAAGTTCTCTGTAATAAATAACTGATGTTGTAGCACCTTGGTACTCCTGGCACCTCTGCCTCGCTGCTGCCCGGGAGTCAGTGGCCCCGTCCTGTGCAGCCCCGTGGGTCACACTCTCTGCGCTGTCCCCAGAGCCACCTGGCTGCTTCAGCCCTTCGGGTTTATGGCCTTGGCAAGGGGCCTTTTTGCTTGTGTTCTGTTGCAACACCCTCCTCGCTGGTCCCCTCAGTGTCCCCCGGCCGGGCTGGGCTCCGGGGCACCCATGGGTGCTGCTCCTCATTAGCAGGCGGGGGGAGGGGCTGGCCTGGCTGCGGGGGCCCGCAACGCCACGGCGGCTGCGGGAGCCTGCACAGCCACGGCAGTTAAACGCTCCCGGCGATGCTTCCCTCCTCATTACTTTCCTGTCTCTAAGCCACCGATTTCGGTGCAAATACCATTGATTCGCTGCAAGTGTTTTCCGGGGTGATTAACGAGAGACAGGGCTGGCAGGGTGCTGCCCAGCCGGCCTGGGCTCTCGGGGAGAGTGATGGAGTGGGGTCTCAGTGCTCAAGGGTCCCGTGCCACTTCACAATATCCATTTTCCTGACCCCTTCCCATGTTTCCTTTGGCAGTGGATGCGGGGGCTGCTGGGCACTCGCACCAGGGCAGCACCGGACCCCCTTTCCCCACCGGCGGAGAGGCTCAGGGCAGCAGGAGGTGGCATCCCGCGCTCCCCCGTGTTCCTCTCCAGCTGCAGAGCTGTCAAAAAAAAAAAAAAACCCACAACCAAAATGCATTAAATAACCCATGTGCTGCTTTTTCCTCATGAACACTTGGGTTTGCCATCAGACTGCTCTGGAGGGTGCAAGGGAGGTTTATTACCCTGCCTGGGGCTCTGGGGTGGCCTGGAAGTCCCAGCAGCCACGGGTGGGGAGAAGCAGGTTTTCCCCTTCCTTTTTTTTAAGGAAAAAAAAAAACCTTTCAACATTTTAATTTTGAACTCATACATTGGGGGATCTGCAGTGCACCCCATCACTCAGCCCACCAAGGCAGCTGGTCAGGCTGATGCCTGTTGTGCCCCTTCGGTGGGGTCCGGGGCACGTGGGGAGGGGAGGCAGTGCCGGCGGCCACCCTTGCTGCTCTAATGAGGCTTTCCCTCTAATTAATATTCCCCAGCAAAGCCGGCGCTGGTTCTGGGTCTCTCGACTTTTATCTCCGTTGGCATTGATGTGACTTCAATGGGAGACGGGGCTTTGAAAGCTGTTTGTTATTTGCGACGTTGCATCTGTGGGAGAAGGAGGATGGAGAGGGGTGTCTCCAAGCCCGGGTCCAACCCTGGTTCGGTGCCTATCCCGCTGCCCCGAGACACAGGTGGGGGTGCAATTCAGGCATCCCTGTTTCCAGCCCCTCCGAGAAGGTACGTTAGGCAAAATAATGAGGCTTCTGCACCCAGTTGCTTCCCGCATGGGTGCCTGGGCATGGGTGCCCAGTTCACACCTGAGCACGCAACTAATTCACGTGTGAGCACCCAGTTAGGTCACACCTGAGCACCCAGTTGTGCCATGCTTGGGTGGCCAATTAGTCAATGCCTGAGCACCCAATTAGTACACACCTGAACACCCAATTAGTCAACACCTGAGCACCCAATCTGCTCATGCCTGAGTGGCCGATTAGCTCCTGCCTGAGGGTTATTTTGGGCATAAATGGGCAGGTTTTGGGAGCTGGGGGCTGTCATGGTGCCAATGCGGGCGGAGGTTGGGAAGGGCTGGGTGTGATCACAGCTGCTGTGAAAGTGATAGACAAGCCCCATTGCTCTGAAAAATATTGGGGGAGCCTGTAGTACCCCAGTGCAGGCAGACCTAGGGAAGAGCAAGGGCAGGAGACATGGGGCTGGAGTCCTGCTGGTGCGAGGAGTCCCTCTGTGCCCATCCTGTGCCATCAAGCCCAGTTACTCCAATATTCATCCAAAGGGAATTTGCAGGCGGCAAGCTGGTGTGGTGAGTCCCTGGAGCCGCAGTCTCCTCCCTGGGGCATTTCAGGGAGCTCACTGGGGTCCCCTTGCACTGGGAGGTGGGTGGGGGGCATGTGTTGGGTCCCAGCTGTCCCCCTTGAAGGGGCTGGCTGCATCCCGCCGGAGTATCCACAGGCAGCCGGCTCCACTCCCCCCTCAGCATTTGCTTTGCACAGATGTTCACGCCATCCAGCTCCAGTAATTCCAATATTCCTGACAAGTGAATTTGCAGCTGAAGCTGGCCAACACTTGCTCAAAATATGCTTTTTTGTTTTTTAAACCAACTTTCCATGCAGATCAGTGCCAGGGACCGGGGGGGTGGGCAACGCCAGACCATGGTGTGGGGGCTCTGCAGGGTGGGCCCTGTTGGCCTCGGCTGCTGCCTCAGTTTCCCCTCCTTTGAAAGCGTGTCCTGGCTGTTCCTGTCCAAACCGTCCAACCCATCCACTACCCCTGCGTGGCCCTGGAGCGTGTGCCCTGCTCGGCCCCTCCCAGCGCCATCATATGTTCTGGCTCCTCTTTTGCCAGGCTAAATTGGAGACCCCAAATGCTGCATTTCAGGGCAGTGCCCCCCAAAGCGGGGAGCAGGGGGACCCCAGAGACAAGCTAATGGCTCTGCCCTTGCAAGTGGGTTGGTGTTGGGATGCTGCTGGGTGCAGTGAGCAGTAGGTGCGATGGGGAGGTGGAACGGGGATGCTGCCTGCCTCCCCCCCCAGAGGGAGAAAACACAGGCAGAAGACAGCTTTAACACCTATTTTTTACTGGGCAGAAAGGGGCAGACACGCTCCAGGGGCTGTGCAGGAGAACTCGCAGCCATTCCCAGGCTGGCTGCCACGGCCATGAGCACGTGCCAAGGCGTTTTGGGGACCATCATCCCCATGCGATGCGATGCTGCTCCAAATGGGTGCTGCGGCCGTGGGCCAATGCCTTTAACCAGTTTTAACACCTGGAGATCTCCTCTTTCTACCTGGCAGCACCGCAGCAATCTCATCTGTTTCTCATGGGACTGTCACCCTCTGCCACTGCTGGGAAGGCAGGGAAGGATGGAAGGATGGGAAGGGTTGGCTGGAGGCCCTGCAGCACCCATGGCACGGCAGGAGGGCAGCAGAAGGCCATCAGCCCTTATTAAGGGTTATGCAATAGACACTTGGCCATTACACGGCTATTAATCCTCCTTTAATATGGTTTCGGTATGACCACGGTAACTATTGCATTAAATTGAAATTAAATGTGTATTTTGGAGGCTTTACAGAAGGGCGGAGGAGGATGTCTGGGGAAGTGCCTGGGTGGGAGGGGATTTTTGGGGGTGCACAGAGGAACCCAGTGGGTCCTGAATGGCCTCATCACCAGTGTGGGGATGTCCCCCAGGTGCTGTGCCAGGTTGTCAGTCCAGGTGAGGTGCTGGTGGCATCTCCGGTGCCTTTGGCGCTTTGTGAGCTGATAAATTAGAGGCAAAAGATGCTGAGGGCTCCCGGGGAGCCTCGGCTGCTGATCAAAGGGGAACAGGCTCTGCTTTTCATCTGGGATTTTATACACAGCTCCAGTGAGGGCTGAGGCTGCTGCTCTCCCCATGGCCGGGTGGATTCGAGGTTAACCCCTTGTGCGCTGCAGCCTGGCAGGAGCACGTAGCGACGCTTCATGGTATCAGCTAAGGCTGAAACCCACATCAGGGACCCTGGGGCTTGGGGAAAGCAGGAGATGGGTGGTGATGCCCAGACTTTGGGGCCAAATCTCCCGCTGGAATAGCAGGATGGGCCTCCAGCCATAGGAGCCGGGTTTCTGGCTGCAGCATGGCTGTCCTGAGGCCACTTCCCCCGGTGCCTCGGGGCTGATGCCCGCTGGCTTGTTTGGGGGCTTTACCCACAGATGAGGAACCTTAACCTCCCGGTCCTTGACACTCATGAATCTGGGACAGGCAGAGCTGGGCTCGCTGCAATTATCCACGGATTAAAGGCAGCTAATTTAGTTTGAATTACGGAGGCTAAATTGGATCGATATGTTGGGGTGAAGCACATAAAAAAGGAATCAATAAGTTTTCAGAAATGCAGAAGATGAGCTGTATAGCTCTATGGGGTGATGCTTTTGGGGCGGGGAGGGAGAGGTGGAGACATGGGAGCCGGTGGCAGGCGGTCCCTCAGGCGATGCATGTCAGCAAAGCAGAACTGCAACTCAGCACAAAGCTTTCATCGGGTTTTTGCAGCTCAGCAGACTGGAGGCTGCCGTGACAGGCGTGAGCTTTGGCTCTGCGGGATTCGAGGCACGGGTTTGACAGCCGGTCCCCACCTGAGCCTGTGCGCTCGCCCCCACACTTGCTGGGGACATCACGGCCACAAGGAAACTGGTTTCAGGTTCAACCAGAATTTGGGCAGAAGCTGGCTTGGGCCATCTGCAAGGTGTGCACCAACAACTGGATGCTCGCTGGTGTAAACTGGGGATGTCCCCGTGGCCTGCAGGGTTTCTGCCTCCGCGGCCACCAGCAAGGGCTCGGTCTATCTCCCTTGTGCTGCCTTCTGGCCGGGCAGCGCGGTGGGAGGCAGGGCCCTTTTTCATAGCTGACAGTCCATGAATATTTATAGCAGCATATTAAAAATGTCCACCGCATCCCAAATTAGTCATGGGGCCCTGGATAGAGCCAGGGTGCTGGGTACGGTGGCACTGATGTCACACCTGGGTCTGCGGTTGGATGGTGGTTGTGTGGCCCCGCAGCCGGGGTGTGATGGAGCAGGGGGTCTGCATGAGCAGCTCCCGGGTCCTGCCTTTGGACCAGACCCTGCTCCCACATGCAACCCACTCGTCCTTCCCGAGCATCTGCTAGGGAAGCTGGCAGCATCAGGCTTTCTGTACCTCTCGGCACCTCTTCCTCAACATCTTGTGCTTTAAAACTCAGGTTTCTGTGGCTGTGACTGATGTCTCCGTCGGTTGCCAAGGGGTGCGGGAGCTGCTACCGCTGCCGCGTGCTGGGGATGCCCCCTGCCTCTGGGATGTGCAAAGCGTGGCCAGCACAGATGTGTTTATCTCCCAGAAAAACAGGCAAGAAAGGGAATTGGTGTTTTCGTGAACGACTGGAAATTCAAGGGGGAGAAGAAGGGGCCAAAGCTATTCCCCAGCTCCTAACGGGTTGGCAGGGATAACAGAGAAAAGAGCAAAATCTAATTCAGAAAGAGTATACAAAGGCAAAAGTGCTGGAGGGGGTCCTGGTCGTGGTGCAAAGCCTCAGCCTGAGCATCGATGGAGGATGGCACCACAAACCCATGGGGGGCTGGATGTGTCTCAGCAGCTTGGCCCGAGGTGGGGGCAAAAGCAGGTCTCCCCATGAAGGCTGAAGGACCCTACAGCCCACGGGGAGGCTGGGCCGGGGGCTAAGTTCTGGCAGGGGAAGGTCTTTGGCTTTGCTTTCTGGGTCTGTAACTCCCCATTGCTCTGACCGCTCTCCACCCCAGCTCCGGCCACGGACCTGCGTGTTCCCAGCAGAAGCTTGTTTCGCCTGGAGTAGATCGCCAGAGCCGGGCAATCAGCCTCCAGCAGCAGACACCACGCCAGGAAATGCTGACATTATTAGTATTATTAGTATTAATAATAAGCCTGCTTGCAATGGGGGTGTTGGCAGCATGGCTGAGAGCTCAGCCCCCGCTCCGAGCACGTTCTGCAAGTGGCTGTCCTGGTCATGAGGAATTAAAACCTCAATTACTGAGGCTCAGCCCTGGGGGGGGATGGTCTGATGCTGGGGGTCAGAGCCTGCACCGGTGGGCTCCGTGGGCTGGGGGATGCAGCTGCCGGGCGTCCCCGAGCACCTCCACATACCCCCTGAGGGGGCTCAGCCTCACGAGAGGGTTCATTGGGTCGGGGACCTCCTGTCAGCAGGTTTGTGGGAATGGGACA
>NW_009227826.1:10941-11255 GCF_000690835.1 Fulmarus glacialis | reverse complement strand
TCTGGCATCCCTGCTGGTCTGGTGTCCCTAGATATCTTCTCCCTGCAAGTGTCGGATCCCTGGAGATCTGGGATCCCTGCCAGCACAGGGGATCCCTGCCAGCACCCATCCCTCCATGCTCCGAGGGAGCAGAGTCAGAAGCAGGAGGAAAGGATTCTGCTCACGAGCCTCGGCAAAGTCATCATTTAAATTTAATTTAAATTCCTTTTTTTTTTTTTCTTCCCTTCTGTATTGCTGTTTTCTTCACTAAATGGCATATTTTTCATCTGTTGGCAAAATGAGGATCTTTCCGCACACAGCTCCCAGGCCGGCCA
>NW_009227826.1:10592-10875 GCF_000690835.1 Fulmarus glacialis | reverse complement strand
AGCGAGGCAGAGAAGAAGGAGGTAGGAGACAAAATTGGAAGGAAATAAGGATGGAAACATGCCCCCGGGAGGGAAAGCTCTGCGTGTGGCTGTGGCACGGCTGGGTTAGCCATGGCCGGTGTGGGGCAGGGGGTCGGTGTCCCCATCCCCGCGCTGCTTTGGCAGAGCCCTGCTGCCCCTCCACCCACACGGGAGCGGGATGGAGGAGCAGCGGGGACTTGGGGTCCTTTGAGACCAAGCAAAGCTGAGGAGCACGGGCACAAAGCACGGGAAGCTGCTGTTC
>NW_009227826.1:8383-10408 GCF_000690835.1 Fulmarus glacialis | reverse complement strand
CATCACACACTAGTGATAGTCCTGGTTAGTGCCACTAACGAAGGGCCGCGGCTCTGATCGCCGGGACAGATCCTGCGCTCATCTCTGGCCGAGTTCCGTGCAGCATTAATGAAGCCCTAAAATCACTTTTATCTCCTGGGGCAGCCAAAGGGAAGGGCTGCAGTGCGGTGGGGGTCCCGCAGCCCCCCCGGAGGGGTACAGCACCTGGGCTCCTCCTGAGCCGCATCTCCATGGCAACGCTGAGGGATGCTCCTGCGGGATGTTCTTGCAAGGCCACTGAGGGGAATCCCAGCAGCCCGGGGGCTTCGGCACTGCGCAGGGTCAGGGAGAAAACACCTGTCTGGGCTGGGAGCACGGCTGTCCATCTGTCTGTCCGCCTACAGCAATATCCCTGAGGATATTGTGCAGAGGCGCTGCTGGATCTCGGCCCTGGCAGCAGCCACTTAAAGCCCACGTCCGCACTGTCTACCCCACTCCTCAGCCTTGCTGGCGATGACGAGCGTCTCCCAGAGCAAATAATTACAGAATTAACCCCACAATCCTTTCAGTCCCTAATTTTTTGGCCCTGACCATATCCTTAGCTTGTCTTCAGTGAGCAGAGGGATAGAAATCTCCAGCCATTTCCATAGCACGGCACTAGTGCAGTGTTTGGCCCTGAATATATATTTCTCTGTAACATCTGTCTTTCCTTTTCACTGTGGTTTTTATTACTAGACACATTCATATTTAAGTAAACACAGCCCGGGAGCGGGGGGCTCGGAGGTCCTTGTGATGCATCGGGACTGGGGGGGAGGCCGGGACGTCTGGGGCTGCTTTGCATGGAGGCGTGGCGTGGTTTGCAGGGACCCCGAGGGTCTCCTTTGGGATGTCTCAGGGCAAAAATCAGCCCTGCAGAGGAAATGCAGCGCTGTGCTGGTGCTCGCTGGCTGGTCGCTGCAGGATGGCAGTGCCTTTGGTGGGGCTGCCCTCTTCTCCCAAAGTTGTCACCCTTGTCACCCCAGGCTGTGCACGGGGAGCTCAGACTGCTCCCCTTCATTTGTTGCTGTTTATCTATAATTTAGCATGGTTTTTAGTTATATTCTAATTGAGTTTCATGTGTCACAGCGTGTCTCAAACAGAAAATATAAATATTTAACAACCTCCACTGGTAATAAAGATTCACATTTGCCTCGTTCTGGTTCCCAGTACATGAATATTCTGCACCATGCTCCGCGGGTATTAACTTCATTCAGATTTCTCCCCTGTTATGCAATGTAACGGTAATGACAGATAGAAGCCAGATCTTAAAAAAAAAAAAATCAAAACCAACAACAACAAACCAGTTTGATGTCATTAATTACCCTCCGTTGGTTAGGGGAACACTAATATGTTCCTTTTCATTGCTGGCTCCTCTGTGCGTGCAAGCGCCGCGTGCCTGCTCCGGCAGGCTGCGGGTGGGGGCTGCCCCAGTCACACCAGCACAGGCAAGAACTGGGGCATGGGAAGGTCAGGGGCAGTCTGGGGGGGGCAGGAGGCATCTGAGGCTCCGGTCATGCAGGGCAAGGGCTGAACCGAGCCTGGTTTTGGCTGAAATAAAGCGGGGATTGTGTCCCTGCTGTGCTGCCACTTGAGTGGGGATGCATGTGAGGTTGGACACGAACTAAAGCACCACTGGTTTGTGCTGGGGCTGGGGCAGGGTGGTGAAAGGGGCTGGGGCCATGGTGGGAGGAAGCCCCGGATGATTTTTGGGTGGTGGCTGCTACCTGTGAGGATGAGCTGGGTCTGCCCTGAGCTAGTGGGACCTGGGCACCACAGGAGTGCGGCTCTCAGGGCAGGTCTTGGGACTTGCTGTGCTGGGGGTGACCGAGTGCCGTGACCAGGTCTGGTGTGTTGGGGGCTACCCAGCTCTGTCCACGGGAGATGAAGCTGTTTGACCACAACTTGGTCTGAGCTTCCCACCGAAACAACCCCCAAACTGCCTTTTGTGCCAGCATGAATATTTTCAGGCGGAGCGAGGCTTCTCGAGCACATCGCACCCTGCCCGGC
>NW_009227826.1:6086-8341 GCF_000690835.1 Fulmarus glacialis | reverse complement strand
TGTGCTTTGCTGGGGGGCTCTCGGGTTGTCGGCGTGGGGCAGCTGCCGGTCCCTTGTCCCCCGTCCCTGTGTGGTCTGGGGACTCGGGCAGCTCCTCGGAGAGCTCCTGCGGTTGCCAGTACCGGGGGGAGCAGCCCCTGTGGGAAAGGCTTGAGCTGCCCAAAGGTTGCCTTGCAATTACCAAACCCACTTGGTACCCCAAGAACAGGGAGGACTGGGGGACACACTGGGTCAGCACTAACCTCTGGAGCAAGAGTGGCAGCACGGGGCCAGCACCGGGCTCCCCTGGCGCTATGGGGCTTTGCGGCACCGTGCTGCCCCCTCCAGCCCCACGTTTGTCCCCTGGGCTCCCTGTGCCCCACAGGGCAGCTGGATCCCTGCTGGCTCTGTCCTTCTCCTGTGCCAGCAGCCCCAACCTGCAGGATCCGGCACCTCCTGCATGCATGAATCTCGTTTCAGCCCCGCGCAGCTCCGGCCGAGTGCGCTCACAAGGGCTGGGCCCCCCAAAACCCCTTCTTTTTCGCCCCATTCAAGCAGTGACCTTCGCAGCCCATGGTGCCACCAGCCTGGTTAAAACCCCGTCAGCAAGCTGCTCTTGTTCCCTGGGGATTCGTTAAGGTAATTATGATTCATGCCGGAGAAAGGCCACGGATGGGCTGTGTGATTCAGCTAAACGATGTTGAACCGGCTAAAAGTATCCCGGGTACCGCTGGCGCCTCCCCACCGGCACGGCGAGGACCGGCTGGGGCTGGGGCAGAGGGGGGGACCACACTGATCAGCCGGCACGTGGCTCACAGCCGGGGCTTGCCGGGGCCGCTGAGCTGCTCTGCCACCTCTCTTGCCGCGTCCCTTGCTTGCATCTCGCACGTCCACACGTGCACGCCTTGCTTGCGCATGGGCTCGCTGGCACAGCTCGCTGGGTGCTGTCTCTTGGCGGGGCTGGGCTTGACAGCGAGCTGTTGCCTGGGTTCCCGTATATCATGAAGATGTTGCAAGCTGCTGAAAATTCAAAGTGCTGTTTTAATTATGTGCTATGAGGAAAGCAGCCTGAATCTTGGAAGGAGGCTAACAGGACTGCCAGGATATTTTCAGTGGCAGAAACCCAGAATACATCCCAACGTATCTTTAAAAGGGAAAAACATCAGGTTTGTCTATGAAATAATAACTAATAACCTACAAACAATGACATCACTGTCCACCTCACTGCTGGGGAAATGATTTAGAGATGCCTTGCCTATGTGAAACGAGAACATCTGCTCTCTGCTGGAAAAAGGAGGAAGATCTCCTCATCAGCATTAAATTTAAATGAGACAGTCTTCATTTGCACACTTCTGCGCGCTCTGGCTCCTGCAAGAGGGTGACTGGGGAATGCAGGCTTCAGCGGAGGCTCAGCAAGCTGGTTTTCCCTCCCTGGCTTTTGAAAAGTGTGCAAATCAGACTTTTCTACCCAAGAAGGCTCCCCCGGGCACGGACCAACCCGTCGCAGCCCTATGAGTAGGCGGGTGGGATTGGGTCTCCCTCTGCCCCAGCACTTTGTGTTCAGCATCTCCTCCTGGTGGGGCCACCCGCGCCCCATCTCCCACGGGAGGGCGAGGACAAAGTGTGCCCCAGCGTCCCCACGGGTGTGACAGAGAAGCCCTGCGCTCTCAGTGATTTAGAAATTGCTTTAGGGCTAAACCACCCCAGCATCTCACAGCAGGTACCCACACACCCTGGCCTAAGCACCGCCGTGGCAGGTCTGCAGCACCCGCGGCCGCCCGGCTGCCCCGCTCCTCATCAGCCACCCACATTGCAAGCTGCCAGCAGGCTTCAGTGTTCTCCACATTATTTTTAATTATATTTTACTTTAAAGGGCCATTAATTACAAAGATTTCCCAGCAGAGACCTTAAAAAAAAAAAAGGAAGGGGAAAAAAAAAAAGCCCTTTCCACATCAAGAGTTGCTATGGGTGAGCTGGAATATGAATAATGATTGAGAGGGTTAAGCAGCGAAGTAGCAAAATTTGGGGTGCAGAAGGCACGCAGGGGTGCCCCCAGCTCATGGCCAAGCTTGCCCATGGATGCAGAGCCCCCTCCCTGGAGGAAAGGCAGCCATCCCAGCTGTCCCAGCCATCCCAGCTCGTAGCTGCCAGCTTGGGGCAGCGCTCACCGGTGGGCTCCTGCCTGAGTCCCGCTGCGCTCGGTGGGATGGAGGGCACAAGCTCTTGCTCGTGACCCAGCATCCCACTGGCTTGGCAGCATCTCCCTTCCCTCTGCC
>NW_009227826.1:0-6066 GCF_000690835.1 Fulmarus glacialis | reverse complement strand
TCCCGTCCTGACCCCTCTCCTCCCGGTCCCCCTGAAGGCTGTTTCTCCGTCCCCCTGCCCTCGCTACTATTCATTGCTCCTTGGGAGAGCAGGAGACATTTACACCACGTCAGTCGTCCTCGCTATCGGTGCCATGTGCTCATTAAATATTCATTTATTTTAAAACCATTTGGGTCATTTGCTCCCCAGCTGGCGGGGGAAGCGGCAGTTTTGGGACAGGGGAAGGGGTGCGGAGGGTGTAGTGCTCCCCCAACCCTGTCATCTGGGGCTGGGAGCTGGGGGACAGCATCGGCCTTTTTAGGGTGGGATGGTGAGCCCCCTGCCCACGGCAGCACAACCCTTGCAAGGGGTTTAATGAGTTTGACCTCCGTGACGTGGGGCTCAGCTGGGGGCGTCGCAGCCTGGCCACTGTGTGCTGGGAGAGTTGGCTGGAAAAACCTTTACTAGGGCAAATTTTGGTTAATCCTTTTTATGTGGACCAAGACCTGGTTTGCTCATGCCTGGCCACCAGCAGCACCAGGAGCTGCTGTCCTCTCCATGCCATCTCCTCCTCCCACGTCCACCTTTTCTGAATTAGTTCTTGCTCAGCAGATGCCCCTCACTGCTCCAGCTCCTGCCTTCCCCCCTGGCAGCCCCCGGGGCAGGAGGTTGCCTGAAGGTGCTGCTGCACCTTTGGGGTGAAGGTGTCCTCTGGCTGGAGCTCCCAAGCGCTCAGGTAAAAGCCCAGGCAAGATTGTCATGGTGAGACCTCTTGTTGGTGTTGTGCACCTTGTGCTGGGGCAGGGGAGATGGGAGATGCTCTCAGGTGCCTCTGGCTGCTGTGAGTTCCTGGATGGAGAGCTGGGTGTTGCTTTTCTTGAGTCTGGAGTCACTTGGGGTGACTTGTGGGTGTGCTGCTGTTGCTCAGAAGGTTTCCTTGCAAATCTGTGCATGCTGTGAGCAAGGTTTCGGTGCCCTGATCCCTGCCAAGGCCAGGGCTGACCTCTGTAGCTCTGCCTGGTGCAAGCCAGGTGTTTGCGTGGCTCTGCCCTTCCCCTTGCCTGATCTCTCAGCTCTGTTGGCTTTTTGGCACCTCGTACCCCTCCTTCTTGGGGCCACCCTGGGCTGTGGTGATGCCTTCCCGGGCTCACTGGGATGCTGGAAACGCTCATAGCAGTGCCAGGGGCCAAGGCAGGTGCACTCGGGAGCACACACGATGCTTGCCGGTATCCCGGTGCTCAGCAGCGCTCAGGGATCTGGGGCTCAGCAACAAGTGTCTCATTTCCCTCTTGTCTCTTCCTGTCAGACAAGATTTGAAGATTCAATTAGAGTGGGAGCCGCTGATAGCAGCGGTGCTGGTGTGCTGCTCGTGCCTTGCGCTGCATGGGAACCAGATGAAAGCCAAAAGTGATGCAAGGGGGGTGGGGAGAGGAGGGTGTTGGAAAGGGAAGCTCTTTCGCTGGCAAAGAGCCTCGGAGAAAAAGGCAAGAAATGCAGATTTGGGGGGCTTGAGGGATGGTTGGAGGCTCAGTCTGTGCTCCAGCCCTGGAGCTGTAAGCTGGTGCCTAGCACCGGGCTAGGGCAGGGGAGATCTGCTCCGAAATCCCCCCGTGTGCACTCAGTGGGGTGAGGCTGGGCATCGGGGCAGGGCTTGCTCACCAGAAACCTCATCAGACAGAGTGGGGTCTCCAGGACAGTGGCGAGAGTGAGCCGGGAGCAGGGCTGGGTCTCGGCACCCAAGGGGAGAGCAAGGCAAAGCCTCCCGAGTGCATCAGATGGGGACCTGCCTGGACCAAGCAGCAGAAAGCTGGATTTCAGTCAGGGATTTTTTTTTCCCCTTTCTGAAGGCTGCCTCTCCCTCGAAAGCTGTGCTTCGTTTTGCACTAACGCTTCAGAGAGATGTAGAGACCATCTGAGCTGTTTGCCGAAATGCATTTGCTGCAAAGCCCCTGTGGCTGGGCACAGGGACAAGGACAGGCTCCGGTTGGAGCCACGGTAAATGCGAGAAGGTATTAAATAGGGCCAACTTGCAGTGGGGTGCTGGGTCCTTGCACCCCGCCCAGGGGAGCTGTCTTTGTGGGGCTGACGGACCTTTGCTCCTTCTGAGTGTCAGAGCCAGGATCTGGCCACTAAAACACCCAATCTGCCCAACCAGGATAGTCTTGAAAGAACGATTCCCCTGACGTTTTCCCGAGGCAGTAGCAGTTGTTAAGGAAAATGCAATTTTTTTAAAGATGGGGGAGGGAAGACAGATTTTTATTATAAATTATATTTTTACTATAAATTATATTCTGAGCCCCAGAGCTGGAACCCAGGCTGGGCTCAGCTCTTGCCAAGTCAGGAGGTTCAGCCGCACTGATGCTAAGCCCCGAGCGGCTCAGCCTTTGCAGATGTAGCAGTTCCCAAAACTCAGGCCGTATTCAGGCACGGATTGATTGTGTACCAAAAAGTCAAGGTGCAAACATTGATCATTCAGGAAAGTGCTGGTCATCAGCCAAAAATAAGCATTCCCCAGCCTAAATTATTTATTCCTTTCTCCGCAGCAAACGGATTGCTCTGGTCACGTACGTCCCCTCTGCACAGTGGTTGTACTTCATGCCGTAGTATATTTTCCCTCCAAGTACTTGTCTGGCTCTTCACTTAATAAGGATTGAGAGAGACAATAAAAACATTCATTAAAGAGGAAAAAAATAAAAGATGAAGCCTTGCTTGTAGCCTCTAGCAGTTGGTTTCATTAAGCAATTGCTTCTCCCAAACCCTCCACGGTGGCTCCCAGTGCCGGTACCCAGCCCCAGGATTTGGGGATGCAGCACTGGACTGGAAAACCATGGGGCCCCGGGCGGATCGGGGTGAAGGCCACGGCTGTGGCACCGATGGGATAACCGAGAAGAGCAAGAAACTGTCCGGGTGATGAAAAAGGGAATTAGCAGTATAAGGTCTTGGGAAAAGCAGCTGTTTGGATGGGGTTATGCAGGGTTAAGCCATTACCTTGTGCTGTGTGGAAGGTGGGGCTGGTCTCCTCCTCCTCCCAGGTCTTTAGCTGCTGTCCTAAGAAGCCAGTGTGCTCTTTCAGCTGTGGGTGCTGAGGGATGGGAGCAGTCTGGTGGGGCCGTGCCAAGCTGGGGCTGGGAAGATCGGGGAGGGACACACCGGGGAGGGACGGGGGCTGCTCGGGGCAGGGTTTGGTGGGTGTCTCTCTGCTGTAGCTGTGTCAGCTGAAATATGGTGAACGGTGTTTCTCAGGAGGTTAGTTCACTGATGGGGACAGCCAGGAGCCCCCATGCACAGCAGGGGCTCCGATCCCACTCGCTGTCACTGGTGGGGTGGGGGAGCAGGGACAGAGTGGGCTCGCTGCCGTCAAAGTGCTCTTCAACAACACTTGAGTCTGTAAATTGGTCGTGGGAGGCCTGCTCTGCCCCCAAACTGTGACATCCGAAACGAAATGTGTGTTTTCTCTCCGGTTCCAAGGCATGAGAAGAGTTTTGGATCTTGTTGCGATTTATCACTCAGCCCCGAGCCAGATGCCTATATGGGTTCAATCTATAGCTCCCAGAACTGATAGAAATATTATCCTGTCTTATTAAAATCACCCACAGCTACTGCAGCTGTATGTCAACAGCAAAACAAATAGCGACTAGTTCCCATCGGATTGGAGCCTCTCTGTTGAGGCTGTCTTCAATCCGCCTCCTGCTAAAATAGTTACAGATGTAGGCTTTTCCCATTACGGCTCAGTGCAGCTCCTGTACAGCCGACTCCAAATCCCATTACCACGCCGGAGCCGTCTTTGGTGAGCATCAGCTCGGCTAAAGCTCCCCCCTGACGTGAAACATTACTTACGATGCTTTTCTTAGAAGTACCGCTAAGAAAGAGAGTACAGGGCTGTGCTCCCCCAAAAGAGCCCTGAAATGGTGGGGGGCAGCTCTGCTGCAGAGGGAGAGGAGAGCAAGAGAGCTGTGCTGGGATGAAAGCGGGGCTGCTGCCTCTTCCTCCTCTTCTTCCTCGGGTGGCATGGCTCCTGTGCCTGCCAGGGTCCACTGAGTAATTTGGGGTGCATCGCATCCACTGCTGGAGGTTTACTGATGTTGCAGAGTGCGAGCCCCTTTCCCCCATCCCTTCCAAAAATGCCACAGCCCTAAAATTCCTGCCATCACCTGAGCTGTCCCTGGCTCACCCCCGTCCCTCTCTCCTGTGCTATCTTTGGTATAATTAGGAGGCCAGGACTGTGCGTGTGAGGTGAATGTGACCTCGTTAGTTTCTTATGCTGTATTGAAATTTTTTCTCATTTACATCTCCAATCCCTCAATGTGCAGCTCTGGTCTCCGGGGTTGCTTTCTGCTGCTTTCCATCCCTCTCGCCAAGGCTCCAGGCCGGAGCCATGCTCCCTCTCCTCAACCGATCGCTCCACTTCTGTCTCAAAGCTGAACCCCTCCATGTCTTTGAGGAAGACAAATTCCTGGTCTACCCTGGGCGAGTGGGAAGCTCCCTGGGGAGATGCCCTGGGCTGGGTCAGAGTTGGGGGGCTCCCGGTTTAACTCCTCTGCCCACTCGAGGTGAGACAGCAAAGCTCTGAATGCTCCCTCTGCTCCGCTGCTGGCTGAGACAGGGGATGACAAACATCCCGTCCGGGCTGTGACAGGCTCTGTGCTCTCATGCCTCTAAGATCCACAACCAAGATCGCTCTTCCCTGGCAAGAGCGTCCTTATCTGTTTGCTGTAGTACACAGATGCCAAAATCCTGCTAGACTGGTGCTGGCTTGATCCTCCTGATGTTCAGATGCTTCCTTTTAAACTTACAGGATATGTGGCTCTGTTGAGCCTTTCTTCTTTTCCTGTCCTAGTTGGCGGGGGAATGCTCTTTGAGATGGGAAGGTTTGCATTGTCTGTCCTGTGTGATGTTGGATCCCTTTATAGGGCAGGTATCTTCTAAAGCAAAATGTTTTCAATTCGCACGACAAGCATAATTCTTGAAAATGTACGCAATAAACAAAATGAGCCAAATGTAATTAAAATGGAGACAGCATATAATCTGGTAACCCACTTAGAGGCTCAAAGCTTTAGCTTTAAAAAAAATGTTTGCTCCAAATCCATTTAAATAAACAGACCGACACACAAAGGCTCTCTGTACATTATCAGGATACAAAGAGAATCGGATCAAAAGCAGCTGTGGCCAGGCTGTACATATGTAGTGAGAAAATTGCTTGATCTAAGACTGCACCTTGCACATGCAAATATGTTTGTGGACCTTTCTGTGAATTGCATTTGTACAACGGCTGAGCTGTTGGGCTACTGGGCTGTGCTCTGCCTGGGGGGCAAAGGCTGGTGTTTCCCCCACTGCAGTGGAAGTGAGGGAGCTCCCAGCGTGTCAGTATGTCTGCTTGCTTTGGCAGGAGTGGAGCTGAGCTTTGCCCTCTCTATAGGTGCAGACACTGCATCCGGAGGGGGCAATCACTCAGAAACCTGGGAAAGAAATGGGAATCCCCGTCCTTAGGACCTGTGTCGCTGGCTCTCCACTCACCTCGTGTCACACGCGCCATGTGCTGCCCACACTCGTGTCAGCCTGGGCTTGCAGGAGAGTCTCCTGGCGATGCGCTGTGGGGCTGTGGGTTTTGCATTTCCTCCTCTCCCCGGACACCGTCTCTCGCAGTTTTGCAGCAGAGCCCAGCCGGCTTTGAAGTTTTGCCAACAGCCATGTGATTTGTCTCGGGCTGGACAGCACAGGCTGTGAATCCAAGATCAAGCGTGCTCCCAGGCCAGCAGGATTCAGCCCAGAGAAGGCATTTTGGGTCAGACAAGAGCATCTTCCTATTGCTCTCGCAGGTGGTTTTGGGCTAGCTGGAGCTCTTGGGAAGGGGATGCTCACATATATATAATGTGAAGGGCTACCAGGGAAAGGTGAGAAAGCTATTTCTAAAGTGGCAAGAAATCTTAAGCGTTAAGAAACAGGGCCTTGGCTCAGCCTGTGGGGATGTCTGCACTCGAAATGAGTGGTATCTGCAGAAAAGCCTTTACTCTGGCCCTCCTGACAGAAGGTCTCTGGCTTGCTCCGTGGCTTGCCCCCGTGTCCCGTTCCGCCCCCCCTCCAGCCCCG
>NW_009227825.1:15957-16566 GCF_000690835.1 Fulmarus glacialis | reverse complement strand
CCACCTCCCTTGGCACCCCGTGCAGCCGGCCAGCACAGCGGCTAATAAAATACCTTCAGAGTTAGACTTTAACCCAAGGTCAGCTCAGGCTAATGAAAGCAGGGAGACGTGGCAGCCTAGCGAAGGCTTTCCCAGCGCTTTGGGTACTGTTGTCTTGATGAAGAATTAACTTATTACAAGACGACAGCTGAGCTGGAGTTCAATCGGCACAGGCTCCGTGGCTCCGGGAGGTAATGCCTGGGTGGGGAAACCACACACCTCCCAATTTCTGCTGATGAAAATCACAGGAACTCGCAATTTCTGCTGCTGAAAATACAAGGAATGAAAGTAAATCTCAGAAATGTGCAGGAGATCAGGCGTAACCCGCAGGAGGGAAGCCTGAGAAACCTTGCTGGGATCCTAATAGCAGTAATCGGGAGGAACAGCAAACAGCAGCACCAGGCAGGGGACGAGGATTTTGCTCTACTGAACCACACAAGGACGTGACACCAGCACCAGTGCCCTTGGACGATTCACAGCCACCCGCGGGCTGTGCGGGAAGGGGAACCTGGGAGGGACACGGCCCTTTCCTGGCCGGGGCTGCGGAGCCGCCCCGGGGACGGGCCTGGA
>NW_009227825.1:15268-15891 GCF_000690835.1 Fulmarus glacialis | reverse complement strand
AACACCCGGAGCTCAGCGCCGGGGTCCTGCGGGAGTGTTAGGAGCGGACCGCAGCCAGGAACATCTCTTCCCTCATATATTTCCTTCTGGCGCTTTGTTAACGGGAGGAGCGGCGTGACTTTCAGCATTGGAAGGGCTGCAGCATGCAGCACGGTGAGCACAGGCCCAAAACGTGCCCCTGTGTCCTGTGAATCGACTGTTTCTTAGGGCAAAAGGCTGGGAAAGCCCAGGCGCAGGTAAGGCACACACTGCGCCCGGCTTGCCCGGTGCCCAGGTGCTGTGCGCTGGGACCGGCGGCACGCATACGGGATGTGGCAAATGCAACCGTGCCCGATAAGGACGGGCAAGCTGCAATGCCACTGCGCAGGGTGGGCCGGAGATCTCGGCAGAATCACGCAGCCCAGGCGCACTTCTGCAGGCAAGGAAGAGGCACAGAGAAAGGCTTCCCCATGAGTTTCAGCAGGGAGCACTGGCCATCCGAGAGGAGCCTAATCATTTCAGCTAAACGAGAGAACGCGACCAGTATCTCCAAATACAGCGGCAGAAAGAAAAGAGCACTGGAGAAGAAAAGGGAACAATTTAAAATACAGCTTTGGCACAACAGCAGACAGATGCAACCTGGC
>NW_009227825.1:0-15178 GCF_000690835.1 Fulmarus glacialis | reverse complement strand
CTGGGAATACTGGGGTGCGGGGGAAGAACCCCGCGGAAGGGTCGCATCGGGTGACAGCTAGCTGTCAGCGAGGCCCAAGCCCTGCAGGGAGCTGTGCTCTCAGCAGCCAGCACCGGTCCCTGCTGCTGTGTCCAGCTCCGGCGGCTGCAGGTCCCCGTCTGTCCGGCAGACAGCCGGGCACGGTCTGCCACGCGGCAGGGAGCCGAGGCAGCACCTCTCCCGACAGCCCGCCTGTCAGGCGGGTTCGGCACTGCCGGCGGGGCACCCAGGCGTGGAGCGTCACTCCCTGCCGCTGCCCTCGCTGTGGGTTGCTGTCCCGAAAGCAGAGAGGCACCTGCCAGCCTGCCCTGGCCCGCATCTCCCTCCTGCATCGCCCCAGCTCTACTGGGGCAGCAGCAGATGTCGGGGGATAAGGAGGCTGGAAAGCGGGATACCCCCCAGGAGGGTGGTCAGCTTCATCCAAGAGGCATTTCTGAACAAGGCTTCAAAATATCTGACAGTCTGCTGTTTCTGAGCTGTGCTTTAAGCCCACAGGGGACTCAAGCTTGTGGAGAGGAGTACACTGGCATACCTGCTTAGCCTGCTAATCTGATCAGCAATAAATGGACTAAAACCCATTTTTAGAGGACTGCCTTAAGCCGCCCGACCAAAGTGCTGTGCTGTTGCCTATGTCAAGGACTCCCCTTTGCCACAGGCATGCGATCCCATTGTGGCTCCCGTGAGCACACGTTATCACCCTGATTCCCGCGTGCAGCTGTAAGGTACGTGCCCAGCTGCGGGCATGCAGGGTGCTCACCCGTGGGGTGCCAGCAGCACCTCCCTGCTCCCTCCCAGGGCTGGGAGAGAAAGAGGCAAGGGCAGCGGAGAGATTTGGGGATGCCCACGGTGCGTTCACTTCGCTTGTGCTCCCCTCTCCTGCTGCAAAACCTGGGACAAAACCAGCCTGCAGCACTCGTGCCCGCAGAGGGGTTGGTTCCCATCGCAGGGCACGGAGTCACAGAGATGTTTGGGGGCAGGACCAAGGTTCCCACCGGCTCCATCGGCAAACCGCTGGCACCGCATGGGCAAACACACTGGACGCACCTCTGCCACCCTGCCAGCTCGGGTTTGAGCTGCTCCTCAAGCTTAAATTTCCTACGTCGTCCCATCTACACCCCAATGCTAGTGGTTTTGCCAGTAGCTAGACTTTAATCAAAGGGCACGGTAACTTGGAAGGTGGGGAGGAGTAATGAAGTATGGGACGCTCGTTCTTGGGCTTAACGATGCTTTTTAAAACTCTTCCACAGTTCCTCAGAGTTTGCATTTGCACATATGGGAAAATGCGGCTCTGAGGTGCATGTGTTCACCTGAAATAAGATAGGATTTTGGTTTGTGCTGACAAGGTCAGTGCCTATTTTCCCATCCAACTTCAGATTTAATTTTGGTAACCGTCTGTGACGGTTGCAAGTACTGATGGGTATAAATGGGAATAAGCCTAAAAATACCCACGTTGTGAGAGCAGCGGAGCAGACTTAAGGTTGCCGCTTTGAAACAATCCCTGGATCACAGCATACCCACTTATCACACAAAATATGTTTCCCAATAACATTGAATATTTCACAATAAATTCCTTCTGCTCAGTTTGCTATTTCCTACCAGATAGCTGCCTCCATCCACTGCCTCCAACCTCCTCTCACTACCTCCAAGTTTCACGAGTTGAGCTGGCAAACTGGGGCACGTATACAAGCCATCTTCAGTCCAAGCTGCTTCACAGGAATCTCAGAGAAATCAGAACTGGTAAAAATTAAATCAATATCAACCATAGAGTTAAAAGGGTAAATTTCCCCTAGGTAACAGCTTATTCTCACCCCCTCTTCTGCAGACATCCACTTACAGGATGATTTACCTCCCTTACAAGAAATCCCTAGGGGTTCCACACCTCCCTGACCCAGTCTTAAACTGTTGTGTTTTTTTTTTAAAAAAAAACTTAAAATCAGAGATTCAAAGGAGACCTGAGACACATCATTGTATCCCCCCGTCAAGGCCACTTGCCCCGCTGCCCAGGGCTGCTCTGTGTGTGCAGGGAGACGGACTGCAGCAGCACGGCGCGCACCAGGGATGCAGCCAGCGGCGCAGGAGCACGCTTCCCAGCAACATCCCTCAGCTCACCAACAGCAGGTCCCCGTGCACGTGTTATTGTTCACTTCATTGGGGACTAACTAATACCGAGCTTATAAGAGAAAGCTGGGGACCCCATCCCAGCACAGCCATACCATTTCTCCCCGAGCTTGGGCACACGCAGCGATGGCTCCGAGTGGGAGCGACAGCTCGTGGGCTGGGAAAGGCAGCGCTTCTCAGCCAGGCATGAAGGTCAGTGGAGACTGTGCCACAGGCTAGTCCCCAGCCTTGAAAACATCTCTAAACTCCTTTCAGAAATCCAAGGAAGCAATAACAGCACGGACCGGACCTGCGTGGGACGTGGCAAGCTTCCACCTGCCTTAACACGCTGCCATCTCTGATGACCAAGCGCGGTGTGTGTGAATTAACCGGTGCGTGGGCGCATATGGGATACTGGTCGAACTGGTTGCAAAAATAACGAGGCTTTGAGCTGCTCCCTTTGGTTAATGAAAATAAGAAGCGGGCTCTGCGCGCATCTGCAGGCACTACTTTTGCACTGCTTTTCGCAGCCCTGGAGATACAAGACAAGAGATGAGCTGCACACGTTTTAATATTTACCGCCTGTTGCTAAAATAAGCAGAAGCACATTCCTTGGAAACCGCATATCTGACTGGAATTTATGGTATTTTTAATTAGACACGCATCGGTTCGACCTATGCAGGCAAAGGCAGCGGGTGCACAACCTGTTTGGTGACGGCTCCTTGCAATCGCCCTTTGGGGAAGGTGAGAAGCTACAAGAGCCTAGAAACGGCCTCTATTCACCCAGCTTACAGTGGGTTTGAACCCATGTGCTAGAATGAGCTTGGCTTAAAGAAAAGCATTGCCATTTGCAGCAGTTTAGTCATGCCCATTTACGGTAATCCCTAATTAAACTCCTAATTAAATCCTAATTTAATCCTAATTAAACTCTCCCTGGCCGGGGCAAGACCTGACGCCATGAGGGACCCCGGGAGTGCCGGGTGCTGAGCAGTGCTGGCAATGCCCAGCCGGACACCTTCCTCCACCTCAGCAAGAAAACAAAATTTCTCTGCTCAAGATTAGCTTTCTTCCCCAAATGCTTTCTTTCGAAGACAAACCCTGCCTCAAGGCAGCCGAGATCATTCCCACCCGCACGGGGCGGGGGCCGGAGGCAGGGCTGGCACCGCAGAAGAGCGCAGAGTCACCCCGAGGGCAGGAGACAAAGAGAGGGGCACCGTAAGAACATACCCACGCAGCGCTTCAGAAAGGTGTTCGGCTCGAATCAGAACATGGCGAGATTTACGCCCCAAGTTGTGAAATACAGGATTTATTTTGGTATTTTTTTACTGCTCACCAAAGAGCTGCTCTCCCACAGTTGCATAAAAAGCTTGAGTAAGACCAGTGGAGAAGGCAGATGAGAATAGCCAGGCAGAAGAGCAGTGACAAACTGGAAGAAGGCAAGCTGGTAATACAGTAACTAAATCAGCAATTATGAAATTCAGACAATTAATAAAGAATGAATGAGCAGCAGCATTGAACGCCTAGCGCTTCAGAAACAAGCCAGCCCTGTGGGGCTCATTAGATGCTGGTGGTGCTCACCAATGTTTCTGGGTTGTAACCGGCGAAAAGAGGTAATTATTCATATCACACTTGTTTCATGGTTCCTATTTCAGCAATAACTAATGCAGGTACTAAAAAACATTCACTAAGTTCTACCCGTTAAAGTCAACAAGTCAGAATAATGTCCTTTAGAGGGATTTAGAAAGAATTATAGCAAAAATTCCAAGCGAATAAAAGTTCCAAGATTTTAGGCGTAGTTAGAAAACAGCCAATATAGGACTTAATATCAAGCAAAAGGATTGCAGTACAACTCGTCACAGCACTAGTTCCACGCACACTGAAATCCTAAACTATCTCAATGAAATTAAAAGTGTATTTCACAAAGCTATTAGGCTGGCTAAGAAACTTAGGGAACACATTGCTGTTTCCCCCTTTGCATGTATTTTGACAAAAATGTTATCATGGAGACATCGAAAGGTGTCATCCCAGTGGAAAGGACACTATGAAGAGAGCGTGGTCCTGGGCACGTGAGCAGGGCAACGTGCAGCAAAATAGAAAGGTAACATTATCTCAAACCATTGCACTGTTGAAATCACTACTAATATAATCCATCCCGACATAACATGTTCTGCTTTAACGTACACTTCCAAGAAGCAATAGAAGAGTTGAGAAAAAAGCTCCTAAGCCCCAGAGGTTAAAACAAACTCTTTCTATTTAGCTTATCCAAAGAGAAGGCGAGAAGGGGACTTGTCCGCAGCTCACACCTGGGACTTGGGAGAGCTTCCTCACGTCGAAGGCTCTTTGACTTCAGGCAAATGTAGAAGACTGACTAGCTGGGAGTTGAAGTTGGATCCATTCAAACCACAGAAAGACACGTCTTTTTTCACAGAAAGCTCAATGGGACCTGCACCCCAAATCATGCTCACCACCAGCTTTGGGCCAATTACTCCGGATTTCTCTTTTTTAGATATCGAGGGTTTCTTAGCATGTATGTAGAGGTCAGCAGAGATGTGCTTTTTGTGTTTCCAGTACTGGAGAGATACACACACATCCCCGAAGTTCCTGGGGATCAGGGAGTGTTTGAAGGACTCCAGACCAATCCCATCCGTCACGTTAAGAGGGAGTAAGAAAATGTCATTGGAGCAAAATGCCACAACAAAACTGGAGGCGTTGGAGGGAAAAAGAAAGAGACGGCTCTCTACAATGCACAGCACTATTGCGATCCAAGAACAACACTGTAAAACATCACAGGTGGGGCTGTTTTCAGTTAAAGAGTTAAGCTGAAATTCAACCACCTTTGCTGAGGTTTCCCGCGGCGAATACCCACTTCAGGCCGACTTCTGCAGCTTCCGCCGGAACGGATCAGCAGTTTCCACAGGCAAGCATATGGCAAGGAGAACTGGTTTGGCTGGGGTTTTTTTCCCCACCATGTTAAACTCATGCTGGTGAAAACCAAGCGACAGATTAAGAATCGCTAGGATCCTCGTTCTCCACCAGGGAAGCCTGACCTGAGAAGCAAACATTTTCTTCTCTGAAAATTCATCCAAAACGTGGCTACATGCTTCATTGAGAGTCTTTGCCCTGGGTAGACTTCACTCCAGCCTGGGAAAGTCCAATCCCTCCAAAAATCCCAGTTGAAGCACATCACTTCACCCACCGACTACCGTCCACAGGGACACTGGAGCCGCCAGGGACCGCATCGGTGGCCGCGGCCGAGAAGCAGAGCCCTTGCGCGGCCATCGCAGCCTCCCCGCGGGGCGAGGGGGTGCGGGCAGGAGGAGGCAGGGGACCTCCCGGGCTTTCATCGTGCTTTGCACGCTACAGCCCTTCTCTGCTGGGACTGGGAGAGTGCTCGGCTCCTTTATCTTGTTCTCGGCTGTGCTTGTCGCTCTGCTGTCCTACAATAGACACATCCTTCCCTCCAGCTCCCTAATTAGACGAGATCCATTCCACAGACCAGCTCACACAATAGTTTTTGCAGCCTCTCCTCTTAAACAGATGTGATCCTTTCCTCTGCTCCCGCGCGCCGCAGGAACACGCCGTAACACACCCAGCCTTACAGCCCTCACGGCCACAAAACCCCGCGCCAAAATCCTCCTCACCTTGCCGCGGGCTGCGAGGCAGGCTCTGACGCCGCTCCTCCCCCTTGGCCATTTGTGTACAGCATCGCCTGGAACAAATCTTCATGCTGCACCAAGCCAAAACCACCAGGAATTAATTTTAGCAGTGAAGAAACTGGGGCACGTGGCATTTTTTTTTGCAAGGCTGCAGTTCTGCACTTTGCCTCTCTTCTGAGGTGATGCAGCAGAGGGGAACACTTGCACAAATTAAATCGAGGGGTCCTTGGCCTTCGAGGACTGGCAGAGAAGCACGAGAGCAGAAAGGATCATACACGAGAGTAGCATTTAAAGTGTTTACTTCAGCTTGGTTTGATTTTAATTCAGTCCGGTTCCCTGCGCAGGGATGCCTCCCTCGGAAAGAGTCTGACAAGTCACTTAGTCTCCCTGTGTCTCAGTTTCTCATCCATAAAACAGATACTAAACATTACTTGATCCCTGACCGCCTGCTTGTGAGTTTTTTTTTTTTCTTTGCTCTCCTTTTCCTAAGCTATTTCTCCCCTTAATCATGGAGCAAGAGCCAGGGGCGCAGGATACGGCTGCCCGTGTCTCTTCGCTCGGGTCCATGCTACATCAGCTTCAGTGCTCAGCACAAGGGAGCGTTTGGACCCCACTCCATCCCAAGAGTAAAACGCTGCCATGATGGCAGCAAACGGATGAAAGCCCTGATTTATTAAAAAACACAGGAAAATTCCATGTTGCAGTAAACCAGAAGAAAAATCCTCCAAATAAAAGCAATGCCATGGGTGTGAGGAGACACAAACTCAAGGTGATTGGAAAAGGGGTCACTGGTCCAGCTCTCCACCATGCTGACTAGCAAGGTGCTGGGAGATGAGTTGCGGACCCTGCAATCAGCCACACCTCAGCGTACTCCTCTCAAACCCATTTTCTCCTCTCAACAACCTCTCAGGTGCTCCAGGAGCTTAGTCTTATGCACAGTTAGCAATTTACTCTAAAATGCAGAGATAAGTGGAGATAGTTATCTCTGCTAGCAAGTTTCTAGAAGCAGAAGAGATTGTCACCTCTTGGTGACAGTGGTGGGGCTGGAGAGCACCGAGCTGGGTGTGTTATGGGTGGTGACACTGAACACAGTCCTTTCCCTCAATAACAGTACTTTCTGCAGAGGTTTACAGAAGTTGGAGGGTCAGGCAATCAAAGGCAGCTCTGTCACCTTGCAGAAGGAGCAGAGAGCTATCAAAGGATGACGGTTTCTGTAAGAACTCTTCAAACCTTCACAAACAGCAATTACCAGTGCTCTCATGACCCCGAATCTCCCAGAACAAGCTGCAGACCTCCCCCCTGACAGCCAGGCTAAATCCAATCATGTCCACAAGCCAGAGCGTGCAACAAATCATTCCCTTCTAGGCAGGAGGAAAAGCCAGAGCAGGCACACGGAGAGCTGGAGAGCCACCTCGGCATCGCCGGCAGCTTCTGCAGCATTTGCATCAGTGCTCCAGCTGCGCCGCGTTCCTGCGGAAAGCAAGGTTTGCAGCACCGGATTCCCCTGCTTCCAGTGCAGCTGAGCTCTGGCACCGGACTGGGCCTGCTGCGCTACCAAAAATGTGTGCGCAACATGGAGAGCCCCAAAGGAAGGAGCCTCGGAAAGCCAGGGCACCTCTCCAGCATGCACCGACACCCCTGCACGGGCTCTGCTGAGCCCGACGGATAACGCAACCTGTTAGCGGCTTAAAGCCTGCTTGAAGAAACATTGCCGAGGAAGAACAAGCGTGATGCAGGAGGAAGAGGAGGGAGCACAAGGGCACAAAAGGGGACAGACATTTGTGAAATGACTTGACAGGCTCTCCATGAATTTAGAGAGGGGGTGGGAGCCAGCAGAGCACTCCCGGGCTGGGAAGGAGCGATGCTCCCCCACGTTCAGGGAGCCTGGCAGACGTTATTCCCCGTCCTCTCCCTTGAGCTCCCAGCAGATATTTGCCGATGGCTCAGACGATGGCATCGGCAAGCCGGTAACGTGACTCACTGCGAGCGCCGGCGGGGAAAGCCCCCAGCCAGGGAGCGAGATAAGTCACGGGGAGATGCCGTTGGCTCTCAGAGAAGGAAGAAAGCCCAACCAAGGAAAGGCAAACCCAAGCAAACACAGGGCAAGGATGTGTGACGGGGACATAGGGGACACAAGGCACCACTGCCTCCCAGCTTTTTGCCAGCAGCTCCAGTCCTGCCCGGGGCTCGGTGCCTACCTGGCTCCCAGCCCTCTCAAAGGCATTTGCCTGGGTACAGGCCAGCATCACCCAGCAGAGGCTGCTGCTTGCGCTGGCATGCCCAGCGCCAGAGCCCTCAGCACCACCGTCCTGTGGGACACTTGCCCAGAGCAGAAGGGTTGAGCATCCCAGAGAGACAGGAGGTATGGGGAAAACCATGCACCAGCACGTGCCTCCTGGCTCACCAGCTTTCCCAAAGCATACTCCCCCATCTGGGTTATGGTTTCCTTCATCCTTGCTGGCTCCACAACCAAGCTCTCTGTCCAGCTGGGAAACCCCTGCTCTCTCCCAGGCTGGACCCCCTGCCACCAAGCTCTCCTCCCCACCGCGGTTTGGAGCCTGGCCACAAGGGACACGCTGCCGCCCCACGCCTGGCAGAGAACGCTCAGCTAGGGCACTGCTGAAAGCCAGAAGGCAATGAACTTATCATGACTTATTTATGAGGCCAGCTACTGGGGGAAAAGGATCGTGCCCGTCCCTCGTCTCGCCAGGACCCGTTGGGTCACACGTCCGGCTGAGCCCAGTCATTACTGCCACTGCGTGACCCAGCAAGCCCGGCAGACAGAGGCACAGGCAGGACTTGCTCACGTCTGCCCGGGAACGCCTTCCCAAAGTCCCTCTGGTGAGCAGTGCCCAAAGCCCCATCCTACCCGGCTTCCTCCGGGGCTCAGACCTCGCTTTCCAGCGTTAATGGCTCACGCTTCACACCTTCTTACCAGGTCAGGTGCCTGCCCTCTGCCAGGCAGTCATTTACCTCCTTAAACTTGTAATTTTACTACATGAGCACTACAACAGAGTGTATGTACAACTCACACTACTTAACGCTGCCAGTAACCTTCAAAGCTTTGCTGGAAAGCACTTGCCACATCCTGGCCATGGTATTAAAAGAGACAGCAAGGCCAGGGCCACCACACTTTGGCCAACTCTCCTGGGAACCATCCCTCCCCTATGGGCAGTCTTGGTCAAAAGGCTGCGCCGGTGAATCTGGGTACCAATTTAACCAGTTTATTGATTAAATACTAACCACAGGATGAGATCCTGACCTATTTCACGCAATCGAGTAGGCGGCATGTTGGTAGCAATACCGGACTAGCCATTATTTTATTATGAAGTTAAGTGGCACTGGTGGTGCCAGGAGAAATACAATGAACTCGCCCGGAAGCCTTCACCCTTTTTACTGCGACTGTCAGAGCACTGAAAGAGCAATTGAAATTATTACAGATATCCCTTCGGTTCCTCCCAGATCTAATACAATGTAATCTTGTTCATCTCAGATAATCATGTCAAGTCATTAGCTCGCCGATAATTCACCTTGCGCCGCGTGCCGTGACTTGGCAAAGAGCAGGCTGCGCTCTTCAGGCGGCCAAAGCCTGGGCATCTCCTGGCCAGCCCACTGCCCGCCGCGCAGGTCCCCCGCAGGCAGCCGGCGGTGGGCTGCCCCCAGGCAGGGCTCACGCACCCAGGGCCAGTTCGCTTTCAAATCCTGCTCCGTTTTACGGCCCTTCTCGGTTTGCCGGCGGGACCAGCCATGCTGCTCCTTGCATGATGAAAGCAGGGGAGGGGGGGGAAAAAAGAAGGCATCATTGTAAATGACCTAACACTTTTAAAAACTTGCCATGGCAGGAACAGAAGTATTTTAATTAAATGAGCTCAAAATTACACCAGGCGCTCTACACAAATAACTGGCCAAACGCATCAATTTTCACACCAGTCCGACTGTGCATGTGGCTTGCAGAGGATGCAAAAATCTTGCTTTAAACAGACTTGTTGAAATTCAGCAATTTTGCCAATTTGCTAAAATAGAGCTCAGCTATGCAAAGCAGAAATCCACAAAATCAGAGGTACCTGACAGAGTAGGAGGTGCAGAGGAGCTAGAATTTTAAAGTGCTTGGAATGCTTTCTTGTTTTGAGCCTGCAAAACTCAGCTGGACACTTCCCAGAAACAGGCTTGCAGAAGACTTCCACAGAAGCAGCTTTTAAGAAGTGCCTATATAGGATTTCATCCTTTCTGGCATCAAAGAAAACCTGGATTAAAGCTGCACTCAGCAATCCAAGTAGCAAAAATAGAATGATTCCAAATTCTCTAGAACGACCGCGCCAAGCCCCAGCCAGGTAGCACTGGCTGCACTGGAGACATGCCAGGAGCACAGAGAGGAAAGCATTTGCATATATTTACATCATGACAACATAAAAAATATCCAGTTATCGTTGTCATTTGGGGCCCCATGTGCTCAACCATTCTGGGGAAAAAAAAAAAAAAAAAAAAAGAAAAGAAAGGATGTCTTGCAGCTAGCTCAGGCACTTTAAACTGAAATATTCAACAACTCATAGTCCTCAAGGTTGGGAGGATGCATCAGTTGGGCTCTTGCTCTCCAGTACCGTAACACCCTCTTCAGTAACTGACGGACGTACGACCCGTCCCAGACCACTCTCATGAGCTCCCATCTGAATTTCTCAAGCTTTGCCCGTGACCAGCACAGAGCAGAAGAGCACTGTGGCCTCTGGGCTGCTGCTTCCCAGGAGAGCCCGGGCAAGGACGGTCCCCTGGACTCACACCAACAGGACAGGCTGGCTGCAGCTTTAACAACCATTTAATCACTGTTGAACTTGAGGCTTTTTGATGTTCAGGTGCCCACGGGTAACTATCTGGACTTACGGATCGGTTTCCCACACCTTGCACCCAGAAGAGCCAAGGAGCATTTTGAAGACCAACCTACCCCAGCAGTTTAGGGCATGAAACAACATGGACCAGGTCACCCTGTTTCAGGATGAGGAGGAGAAGGGGTTCAGTTGTACGAGCACAAGCCCAACCGCTTGCCAGGAAAACAAGCCCTGGCCTAGTGTATTTGTTAGTACTGACGTGGCTCTCGGTGCTCTGCAGGAAAGCCAGAAGACGCAGGAGGAAAGCTGCAGCAAACGCTCACAAAATTGCTGTCCAAGTGCATCCTTGGCATGGCCAATGTCCCGTTCCACCGAGTCCTTTCAGGGTCAGGGACGTGCACCAAGACGCAGAGCAAGACGGGGCCGTGTCCCCAGCAAGCCCAGCCGATGCAGGCAGGAAAAGCAGGAAGGCAGAGGCAGCCGGCTGAGCACCTCCCCTTCTCTCCTCGCCCCCGAGCTGCAAGAATCCCAGGAATTCTCCAACATCCTCCTGCTTCTGGACAGAACCCCCCTGCTCTGACCAGCGCCGTGAGGATGGCCATGCCACCGCCAGCCCTTCAGCAGGGGGGAGGATGGGGACGGCATCCCTGCCCTGCAACACCAATTCCCTCTATAAAGTCCCTCTCAACCCATACCCACAAAAGGGACCAGATTTGGGCTTAATACATATATCTTGCTCTGGTGGAGCCATTCTGCCCACAGCCGCTGCTCTGCTTTCCTCTCGGGAGAGTGGCAGCAGGGTGGCAGAACCGGGCCTGAAGCAGGAATCCCAGCAATGCCGGCTATGCGGTGTCCTCCTCTTCGCCCCCAAAGGGTCAGGTCTCCAACGAGCAGGAAGCCGGGATCAGCCAGGCCCGCGGCGCTCGTCCCGACTGCCGGGGAGGAGAGGGGAGGCAGCGCTGCGGGAGCTGCTGCTGCTCGTGGCCCCGTCCCTCCCTGCTCCCAGCCCAGCGCAGGCAGCCATGGGGGCTTCCAGGGCGCTCTCCCCCTCGGAACGCCCGCTGTCGGGCAGGGTGCTTCCTCACTTCTTTGCAGGACGATTTTTTTTATCATTTAGTAAATATGGGCTTTAGCAAAGCTCAGCAAGCAGCTAGGGCAAAGGCAGCGCTGAGAAAGGGGAGTTGCAGCGGCAGGGGGGATGGCGAGGGTCCCCCTCCTTCACCAGCTCAGAACAAAGCGGGACACAGCACTTTCCCCCTAAACCAGGGACTGCAATGAAAACCATACAAACCTCAGGGTCAGCAGCTGCTTCACACACCACACACAGAACCGCTACAGCTTGCCCTTGAAGATTTCCCATTGCTTGCTTTCTGTGCCTAAATAAGCTTTTTCTTCCTCTGGTTTCCCCATGCCAACATTTTGGGATTACTTTATTCCTTGAAGAACACAACTACCCTTCTGCTTTAAGAAGGACACGCATTCCTTGACCTCCAGCCAAACTGAAACCAGCCTCCAGCGCCCAGCCCAGCCAGCAAATGCCCTTGCAACGCCGCGGTAACGTCTTGCTGCTGGCTGCAAGGCCAGTGCAAAACACGGGAAACCAGGGAAGGGCTATGCATGTAAACTCCTGTCAAACAAACCATCCTGGCATCCTCTTCGCAAACAGCACCCCGCAACAAATAAACAGACATTAAAAGTCTCTCTGGCAGATCCGATCTGCAAACTCATGGCCTTTCAATGACTTGCATCTCTCCCGTCTTACACTAGATCAAGAAAGCCTGAACATGTTTCAAGCACATCATTCATCATGAGAAATCATTACTTTACCCTAATTTGTGTCCTTTCCCCACCATTCAGAGCTTTATCTATGAATTTTCTAGACTATGCTTAAGTTTATTTATTTGGGTCACCAAGGATGTTTTGGTGGGTTTTTTTTTTTCCTAGGGTTTATTTAAGTCCTCAGAGTTGTGCCAATCCTCCCATACTGATGTGGAGCTACGTGATTTTGGGGCTAGAGCTGCATTCTTTTAAAAGTCTTATCTTGAAAGGCAGCAGAGGAAACACCTGTTTATAAGAGCTCTTGACGGCATAACAGTTGTTCTGTCCCAAACCTCATCTGGAACCAAGGTGAGCAAACCTAATGCCATAAAGGAATTCTCAACTTGTGCACTGGCCACAACGTTAACCACCGCCAGCAGGACAGGGCAGCGGGTAGGAAAGCTGCTGAGAAAAGCCCACACGCTATTTACGTGCTGGAAGTTTGAAACAGAAGAGCCTTGCAATCTTGGGACATGATACTCCTCTCCTCCTCTGGTGATGAGAAAAGAGAAAACAAGATTATAGCAAGAGTCCGCAGGAGGGGCCAAGAGAGGAGCAGGGCACAGCCGAGCCCCGGTAGAGCTGCTCAGCCACACGAGCAGGTCCAGCGCTCGTGGGATCCCACGAGGCCACCAGAAAGACAGCTCATCCATTACTCAACGTCCCTGCAGCCATCCTCAGCTCCTTCCAATTAAGAGCGTTATTCCCAGGAGAGAACCATCTCTGGAAGACAGGGCAGACCCCTCGCTGTGACCCACGGGGCAGACCAAATTACCTGTGCCTGCGGCCACACCACCACATACGTCGGACCAAGGTCCAGCCACCGCCCAAAGGGCTCTCTTGTGCGTCAGAGAGCAGTCAAGCTCCTGCTGTTTTAAGCCTGGGCCAGCAAGCTCGCTGGGTGTGTGGTTTTTGCTCACCTCCCAGCCCGTCCTTGAACACCTTCCAGTTGTGCCGGCGAGAGGCCGGGGCGCAGAGGAAAAGCTCCTCTCCTGGCTACTGGCCAAGCATTATACGGCAACAGCTCTCCGTATCCTGACTGTAAGTATTTTGGGAAGCCAGATGACTTCATTACCAGCTGACATCCCCTGACCTACTCGCTGTTAAACAAGCTCGCTGCTAGCTGGCCCCAGAGCTCGTTACTCAGCACTTTAATTTGCACGTTGCCATTTACCGGGCACTAACCTGCTGGCATATCCAGGCAGCGCCTGAATTTTCACGTAGCTGAAGCACTTACGCAAGCGGTAAAACACAAACGTACCTCTTCCACAAGTAGTTTGCCTTTGAACTGGGACTGACCTACGAGGAAATCCTCTGCATCGTGGACATCCTACAGTTTCCACCCGGTGCTGGCAGGCCCACATCCCGCACCCACCTTCCACCCCATCCCCGCAGCACACGCTCCTGCACGGGACGCAGCACCGGGAGCACCGAGGGGGCCCTGCTACCTCACGGGCTGCAGCTAGCCCCAGCCACGGCAGACGGGATGCCCGGGTACCACGGGGCACAGCCAGTGCTGGGGATGCTCCAAACGTGACGGTGTGGCACATGAAGCTTGCAGGCACCACGCCCAGGTTACACGGAGATCTCAATGGAGAGAGGGACGGTGAAAAATACGGAGTTATGAATAACCTGGAGGACAGGACTTACGTGAGAGAAGGCTGTAAGCGGAGACGGAGGAGTGATGCCCCTGCTACCCCGATGCAGAAGGGGAAGGAGCATCCTCACCACACTCACCCTGATCCGCCGCATGGCCGTCACGATCTCCACCCGGCTGTTTGGCCGTGGCACATCCAGGCTGCCGATGTACTAGAGGGAAAGAAAGAGCCGATTAGTCGAGTGTCCACAGCAATGGAAACCTCACAGTCCCACCATGGCCTCGATGGCATCCCGGGAGGGAACCCAGGGTCACTTCTGGGGAACAGGCACCATTTTGCCCACTGCACCTGCAGCCCTGCACGCCTCCCACCACGAAGCTGTTCCCTCACCACAATGTTTCAACGATTCAGCCGCCCTTATTCTAACAATAAAGTAACTTCAGTAATCAGGCCAGCAGAACTCATTCATCTATGCCGTGATCAAAGTACAGAGGAATAATCCAATATCCCCCTGGCTGCACCGAGTCATCTATTATAGACCTGGATATTGGAATATCCCTAAAATAGCTGGGGCAACCTGTCCTGTGACAGGCCCTTCACTATTTAATTACAGCCTTGCCAAACCCTTGGCTGTTTTTGCAGCGACGCTGAGCCTCCAGGCCAAGCCTCCAGAATAAAGGAGCCGCTTTGCTATTCAAAGGGGACCAAAGGCAGCTCCGCTGCGACCCAGCACGGAGAGATGCTGAACAAAAACCTTTTTAAAAATAAAATGGAAGACGGCAGATTCAGAAGAAGGATCAGAAAAAAGACAAGCGATGAAGAGTCAATGCGGAGCGCTAAAAACATGTAGTTAAAAGAAAAGCGTTTTGAGTCTATTTACTAGCCCCCTGTGCTCCCACGCTTCATCTCGACATGAGCGCTGACGTAACCCTCGGCAGCGCAGCGCGGGCACTAAACCCGGCAGGGCTACGTGTTCCTGTGAATGTGGCCATAACCTTCGCTGACACCGTGAAAACCCAGGTCACTGGTTTCAAGCACCAGTGCTGAGACGGGTGCTTAAACGGCTGAACATGTGCTAGGGGTCACCGCGCAGGCGGAGGCCGCGGAGAGGGCTTCTTTCGTACGCAGCATCGCTGCAGGACTCCCGGCT
>NW_009227824.1:0-1049 GCF_000690835.1 Fulmarus glacialis | reverse complement strand
ATAAAGATGTTGAACAGGACCGACCCCAACTTCTTTGGCAATCTGCTTGTTATTGTGTTAGTAGATATGCCACTAGAAACAAGCTTCGCCTACACTTTCAGCTAATATTTCTGGTTGATTCCACTGCAGTTTAAGATCAGCTTGCAACATGTTTTCTTCTTTAAAATTTTTTTCAATTCAGCCATCTCACCCAAAATATTTCTTATTCATGCAGTTGACTCAGGTGTCCTGGTCTCCCTGACATGGTAGCAACATTTTTGTCCTATCCAATAAAGAAGTAGAATCATAAAATAATTTAATAATGTGGAACTTTATTAAATCTTTGCATAAGATCCTCAGTTTTTGATTCAGAGAAGCTGACATGCTGTCTTCACTTAGGACTTGAAGGTGTTAATTCCCTTTGAGTCAATTCTCTAAGCCTTTTGTTAGAATTCCTCTTCTGTACCTGCTTCTTTGAGGAAAGCCATTTCTCTACAGAATAAGAAATTTCCAAATGAGAAGTGATACGAATCTTTGAGGAGCCAAGTGACTACCGCATGAAAAGAAGATAATGGGATATATTTTTATCTGGATTGAGAAGCATCTGCCAAGTACATCTCAGAGGAGCTGTCTGTTAAGAACATTTTAGAATAGATTGTTTACCCCATTAAATATCAGCAGAAACTCTACTTTTGCATTGATTTCCTCCATCTATATTCTCAGCTGGGAAAGCACAAAAAGATTTTAGAGAGAAACAAGAAAATATTATGGAGTGATGCAGCAACTGGAGGAAAAATTAGTCTTGTATTGGTAAAAGTACCAAATTCTTTGCTGTCCTGTTTCTATACTCTTGTCCTGATTTTGGCTGGGATAGAGTTAAATTTCTTCCTAGTGCTGTGTTTTGGATTTAGTGTGAGAAGAATGTTGATAACACACTGATGTTTTCAGTTGTTGCTAAGTGCCCTGGCAAGGACAGCTTCCGTGCTCTACCAAATGCAGAGGCTGGGACGGAGCATAGCCAGGACAGCTGGCTCAATTGGGCAACAGGGTATTCCATACCATGTGACGTC
>NW_009227823.1:1112-1353 GCF_000690835.1 Fulmarus glacialis | reverse complement strand
TGGGGTGGGGAATGTGCTCGAGGAGCACAGGGGAACAGCAGGAGCAGACAGGAGGCAAAAATGTGCCAGGACAGAAAACAAGGTGCAGCTTAGGCCTGCAGTAGCCGGGGATGAGGTTGCTCTGGAGCGAGCACAGACACCTGAGGGGCTGAGCAGAGCAGCCCTTATTTCACTTCTAAAACCCAGCTGAAGCCGTGACGGGGGGAGGACGCGCAGCCTGGCTACCTGCAGCACGCCGGCC
>NW_009227823.1:647-968 GCF_000690835.1 Fulmarus glacialis | reverse complement strand
GCAGCTCGGCCCGGCAGCTTATCTGGCACCAGGGGGAACGGTGGAGGGAGGGGCTGGGTCCCCTGGATTTGACAGTATTCGCTTAGATGAATGGGAAATGGGTTGGGGAGGAAGAAAGCAAGCAAGCAAGCAGGAAGCAGAAAGGCTCATGACAAACTGTGTCTCCACCAGCACTTAAGAGTTGTTAAGGGACACCCCAAATTGCTAAAAATTTTACTTCCTCTACAGCCAACCTGCAAAGCTGGTCTCCTCTTTTCCATAGGGCCAAAGCTTGGTCGCGTGCAAGGTCAGCTTAGAAAGGGAACTTTTTGTCACCCCCCT
>NW_009227823.1:0-635 GCF_000690835.1 Fulmarus glacialis | reverse complement strand
GGCTGAACCAGCTGGAGTGTGTGTGGGGAGGCTGCACTTACAGTCTGTCTGTTCCAAGTGCTGAGCTGCTGCTGTTAGACACGGCCGTGGTCTGCTGGGGCTCTGCAGCTCCTGCACCCCCTGCCTACGGGCTCTCAAAGGGAAATCCCAGGAGCTGAAGCTGCCACGGCCCAGGAACCTCAGCCCCAACACTGCCCACAGCTGAGGGAGGAAGCACCTCAGAGCAGCAGGCATGGGAACCGCCAGCGGACAGGTTGCCATTTACAAACTGAGGGATCCTCCTAACTGGAGAGGCAGGAACTGGCTGTGAGCATGGGAGGTGCTCACACACTTCTGCCACCCCCTGGGAATGCCCACATCCCTGGGGGCTGCCTCCCCAGGCGTCTGCATCCACGGTGCTGCATCCCAGGTGTCCCCAACCAGGCCAGCATCTCCTGCATCCCGGCAGCCAGCACACCTGGGAACAGCCTCCCCCCAGCCCACATGCTGCAGCACACCCTCACATCCTTGCTGAGGCATCCCTGGCTGCCTGCATCTCAGGCGTTGCCTCCCTGGGTGCCCCTGTCCCCTGCATACCAGACACATGCATCCTTGGGAACCAGCAACCCCTGCAACCTGGGTGCTGCATCCCCAGG
>NW_009227822.1:0-7734 GCF_000690835.1 Fulmarus glacialis | reverse complement strand
TTTGAAACACTCTCTGCTGTTGCATCTTGCTTCCTCAGTGCAGCTGACAAAGTAAATCAATCACAGAGATCAATGCCTCAGCGTGCCATCTCCAATTCTACCTGCAATCCTCCAAGTTGGAGCCTTCAGCTTGACAGACGTCCTGGAAAGGGAAGGCCATACACTACGAGCACACAGTGCGTGGCTGCAGGAGACACCATACGAGCTGCTTTTGATATATCCATTTAAATGGATAATACCTGACTGATCTAATCTGCTGCTTGTCTTACTTCATTTAAAAATACAATTTTCAAGTTTCAAATACAATTAAACTATTTCTAGCATCAGCTAATACATTTTTTCCTTTTTTTTTTTCCTTTTTTTTTTTTTTAAAAACTTGAACCCACTAACTAAAGCTCTCACTCTCCCTTGCATTAAGCCACCATTTGGCCCAAGTCTTCATTAGCACAATAGGACCAAAACATTAGCACCTATAACCAGTCTTTCACAGCAAAGTTAGCAGAAGCTTTGCAAAATGATACCTACCCGAGGATGTCGACAGGCATGAATCTGAGTGTGTCGATCTGTAGTAACATGGTAGAGGATTTCTGGCATGTTTTTGAACATATCAAGTTTGTTCACGTGCACCTAGAGAAAGGCAGTTTACTCTCAGTTAGCTCAAGGTGTTTGCCAAACTGCAGCTGGAGCAACTATACAGATGTGGTTCTGCTCACAACAAATGCTGGCAGGCATTTAAACAATTACTACCCACTAATAATGTCCAAGCGGAGAAGTGTTAGCCAAAAGTAACTTGGACATCTAGAACAAGCAGCACATACCTCCTATGCTAAAGAGGGATGAATATTCATCAAATAAAGTCAGAATATATCTGCCAACTATTAACGTCATATGTAAATAAGAAGGCTTTTATCATTCACAAGATAAAAGGGATAGAGGTAAACACTGAGCTTGAAAACTCAGGATTAACTTCTCCCTGGAAAGCCCAGATGTTTCAGACTGAAATCAACTAGTTAACTCATTTTGGGCATAACTGTAGCTTTTTAAGTGTAGTTAATAAAAGTATGCACATCTTTCACATACAGCAGTCCTCTGAACAGCTATTTCCAGCTCGGTGTCTGGGCACAGTCATTCCTGAGGATCTATTCTAAAGCAATAATTAGAGAAACGTTACCTTGATTCCAAGTTCCTCACTGAGGTTTATAAATAAATATTCATATCCGTAAGCAGCTTTGCAATTCAGCCACACAACATGATAGCGAGTCAGTGAGGTCCAGCTTCGCACTAACTCTAAGATCCCATTTAAACATTCCTCCTGAAAAGTTTAGATAATATTGTGAATTGTCTTTGAAGATACTTCCAAAGTGCTGTGATTTGGTAATGCAAAATGGCATTGCCTTGCAAGACTTACCTAACAAAGGGGTGGTTAATTAATTAGCAGCTTTAAGGACCTTTCCTCTCATAGCTTATTTAGACTTACCCGGCTTGGTATGTGATAAAATTTGGGATCGCAAAAAGTGGTGTCCAAATACACACTCTGGATGTCTTTTACTCTGAAAGAGAAATGTGGTATCAGGGTGAGCACTGCATCACAGTACTAAGATACACCACTTCCTCTCTCTTAAAGAGGAGGCAATTCTTCCTCTTTATTACAAAGAACAAGTAAAAAAGGGGCTTGTAACTGCAGTATTGCCTGACTGCAAATATATTTAATCCAGAATAAAAAACGAGGAAAAAGAGTACGTTATTCCTGAATTGTCCATGCCTGTGTGATCTTTTATTCTTTCTAAATCCCATGAATAGCTGAAGCCTCACCTAGTCCCTGAATGCAAAAGCTCCATTCTGGCTGCTTCTCCTTTTGCAAGCCTGAAATCCCCTGTATACAGCACAGTGCCATTTTCACCTTCAAACAAAAACCTACAAACAGAAACACTTTGGTCAAACTCAACAATATAAAGCATTAAATACCAGGTGTCAATTTGTTACCTTACTTAGAGCAGTCTACGTGACTAATGTATGATGTAATAGAAATACTGGGCTCAATTTGGTCCTACAGTAATTTCAGATAAACCCAGTAATTCAGACTCAGTATGTCTGGAAAATAACCTGTGCCTAGGCTGGTCAGAGTTGAAGACAAAAGCCTCACAGATTCTGTAAGGGTAGCCCAGCTGTCTGTTGCAGCCAAAGGAAACTATTAGGCTTCCGTGCCAGGAAGCTGGGCACGTTCTTTTCAATGTCATACTTAAGAAATGGAGGATTTATTGTTAATCACAGTTGTGTATGTCATTTTTAAGTACAGTTGAAATCAAGAAAATTGTTACTCATAGGCATGGGGAAAAGTAATCTGCCCCACCAAGGTAACAACTTCTGTCTGGACAGATCCAAGACAGTACAGTCGTTTTCCAACCTTGACCAAAGCTGGTAGGCCCTGCCACAACAGTATTATCTCCAAGAAAGAATTTTACATACACTAGCTTTTTCTAGTTAGAAAAAACCCAGTACTTAGTGAGAACTCTATAGGACAAATTTCTCAGCAGAGACATTTAGAGTATTGAAAGGACGTACATGACTGATCCTGGACAGTGACCAGCTGGTAGAAGTGTCACCTCTATATCTTCTTTCTGGAAGAGAAGGTTAGCATTACTTTCACACTGTAATAAGTACTTCCAGCACTTTCATTGACACAGTGAAAGCAACGCATTACTCCCCACAGCCTCTTGCAGCATTTAGCATTGCTTTGGAACAAAGAGAAAGTCTCTTCCCATTCCAACAAGCCCTGAAGAGCAATGACCATCCTGTCATGCCAGAAGAGATGACTGAATATTTTGTGGTGCTCATGAAAGCCACTCACCCACAAGATGGTCCTACTTCCTTGGTTCCTGGTGAACAAGCATCATGGAAACATCTTGGAATACACTTTGCCCGGAGATGCTCTACCTCTACAGGCCTGAACCTGACCTTTAAGTCCTGCACTTAAAACTTGTTAAAATAAGCCAGGAAATACGAGGTGAAAAAATCACAAGAGAAAAAGGTAAGTTGGAGATCGCTAATAGAGTGGAAAAAAATTACCAAAAAAATGCTATGATAATAAGAACAAAGTGGGGAAGAAGAATTCATGTGGCTACACATCTTGGAGAGAGGAAGGGGAACGTATGTTTTAAAAACAGCGTGTCCACTTCGGATGTTACAGGTAAGATCCATTTCCCATGCTCATTTAAACAGTATTACTGCCCATTACAAATATATCAATCTTTTTTTTATGACTTACCTCACCAGATGTTTCATCCACTAAAGAAATCTGAGTTGGAGTTTCAACTTCCAATGCAACCTGTAACAAAATGAATAAATGCATTACAGCATTTACTGAACATTTTGTTTCATGCTTATGGCTAAGTATTCATTACGTAGACATCTTTAGCACCGACTGCAGCTAATGCTAAGCCTGTAAAATTAAGCCCATTTTCCCATAGTAAGTCATGAATTTCCATTTCCAGTGGGAAAAAAAAAGTTTTCTAAAAGTTGTCTAAAAATGAAATGGAGATACCCCAATCAAGGTGTCCATGCCTAAAAAAGTTAGAACATGTTGGACTTCTAATAGCAACAGCTCAGGTTTCACTAGCTGGATCATATGCCTTATTTTTGGATGACTGCAAAGCCCAAGACATCCCAGTCCTGGAGCACACCAGTGGATCTTGTTCGGACAGGTCTCTGTGCTGCAGCACAACTTCTCCTCACTGCTCCCTATTACCAGAAGCAGAGCCCACAATCACATGCAGCAGGTATTTCTGTATTTGTGCAGGGGTGATCAATCCATAGACTGCAATTAATCCCCTGTTTTGCCATATTCTCTACTAAAACAAAGTCCTGCAACATACATGCTCTGTGGCCGTCTGCAAGATTAGCGCTGCTATGCAGGCTCCTCTCCCATATTCCTGGTTTTTTTTCCCTTTGTTTCAGACAATATTTGTATATAATTCTCCTGCCCAAAAAAGCCCAAGTGAAAGGAAAGTCTCCTGTCATTACCCTCCTTAGGTCTAACCTCCAGCTTCTCAGCTGAGCAGTCTCCTCAGCACATTGGGTTTCACTGCACTAGGTGGATTCACAACACACCGCATCACAAATTTCTGGGAAGCTCCACTAGACCCATTCAGTTGGTATTCACACAAAGGTGGTAACATTTGGCTTCTCCACCAGAAACCACACCACCAATCAAACTCAGAGTTTGCTCCAAAACACAGATACATGTGTCAAAAAGTATTGTATACTAAGAATTCAAGCCATTAGCAAGAGTTGATTTTTTAAACATCAATACTAATTTTATGATCTACAATTTCTGAAGCTGAATAAACTCAAGCGGCTGATCTAAATTCTGCATGCTCAATATTTCTCAGTAATTCTCAAATTTCCTACTGCAGTGAAACAATTGTCATGGTTTAGATCTAAACTGCCTGAAGAATTCTTCACTGACAGCCACGAATAAACTCAAGCGGCTGATCTAAATTCTGCATGCTCAATATTTCTCAGTAATTCTCAAATTTCCTACTGCAGTGAAACAATTGTCATGGTTTAGATCTAACTGCCTGAAGAATTCTTCAGACAGCCACAGTTTAGCTTCATAAGCATAAATGATAGTATCTCCAGCAGAGTTCTCCCCTCATCTTTGATAGTTCAAATGTTAAAGCCAGCAGCAGATTCAAAGAGCCTCTTACGCCATACGTACAAATAAAGGTCAGACTGAAAATCTGGAAACATTTGTCTGGAAGCTGACATTGTGATTGCTTCTTTCAGTCTGGTGAATATAAAATCAGCTGTTAATTCATTTCCCCGTCACGCTACAAGTAGAAAGCTTATTTATGGTAAGACAAAGCTTGTGAACAAGACATCCAACAGCTACTATCTGATTTAGGGCCTGTGCACCTCATGCCATTACCAGCAGTCACTCCTGGGAGCAACAGCTGCAAACATCTATGTATTTTTTTAATTGTGTTGATTTGTGTTAATTGTGCTTCATCTTAGACTGTACCACGGGTACCTCTGGCATCACTTCCCAGATTAAGATTTTCTCAAACAGGGATGTCAGGACCAGCACTGCCTACTTTCCTTTTAGTGCTCATACAAACTCCTAATAGCTTACAGATATCTCCCTGCAAGAGACCTCTTCTTCTAGGTTAAACTCAAGGGATACTGGAAGCAAACGGACACAAGCTTAAAAACAACAACAACAAAAAAAACCCCAACCAACACCAACAAAAAAGCCACCACAAACCCACGCCATTTTATTTTTGCTAGGCCAAGAAGATTACAGGCTTAGAAAAATTGTCACCTATGCACACTGTGCTCCTTCACACAACAAACATGCCTAAGGGATGTTCAGAGTCTTTTTTACAGAGCCCTGAATCATGTTCATGCTCCAAATCATTAAATCCTTCCGTTTGTCAAGGCTTCATATAAAGCTAGTTATCTTCTCCCTCAGCTTCACAATTAAACTAGGACCCTGAACAGAAAAGTCCCTTACTTCTCCTTTTTCTCTTACTCAGACTCACCTCCTAGGTCCCACTTATATGAGTTTCTTTGGATATGGAGCTTAAGACCCACACTTACAACCTATTTAAGGAAACTCTGAGCGTAACTCCCCCAAGGAAACAAGTTTCAGCTTGCCTGAAGTCCTTCTTGACCCTCCTCTTGACTAGAAAGCTCTCCTGTCCTTGCTTGGGGGATACAGCAAAATCCTTACACTGTGTCATGATGTATGTACATACAGTAAGATGTGAAAAGAAACACGTTCAATTTCAAAGCCCGCATCTACAAAGGGAAGGAAGAAAACAACTACAAGTCATACCCGTACATGACCACAGATCACTTCAGTTTTGGTTCCAAATAGTGGAAATCAAGTAAACTAATTAAGTTCTTCAGTGATTTTTACATCACTAAAACATTTTCATGTTAGAGATAGTCCATTTTCCAAAAAGCAAAAGGAAAATAATATAACTGAAAGATTATACATACTCCCAACAATATGAGACTTTGAATGAAGCAAAAGGGAAATGAAATAAGGACAGGAGCAAAGAGACATGAGCAAGGTAAGGAAATGAAAGAGCGATACAAATAATCAAGACAGAGTTGCACAGATGGAGGACATTTAAAGCTGAAGTTGAGAGAAAAGGATAAATTTTGTGGAGGGAAAGTAAGATTAACCAGTAAAGAACAATAAAACAATCCCACAGCAAGCAGCAAGGAAAGGCATACTGATGTAGGTACTTAAGCCCTGAAACACAGTATCAACACCAACATTTAGACATTTCTGAGGAGGGGAAGCTTCTTCTTCCCTAGGATCACTGCTTGGAAAGCTTTAATTTAAAAATAAACAAAAACTCACAATGTGATTCTCCCAAAACTTGTATTTCCAGCTAGTCAACAGCAATTCCTTAGTTACTGGTGAGCAGTATAATTTAACTTTCAAGCTGCGAGGAGACAAAAAACACAGGTGAGTGGTTTTTAAAGTAGAGGCAGGGAACAATCTAACAACACATCAGCACCTGGCACCTAGTACATCAAAACATGCGCTCGGACCCCTCTCTCATCTGAAGAGACCTGCAGAACAGTAAGCCTGCAAGAGCAGTTTTGCCCCAACGTGAAGCGGGATCAAGGTGTAATTACTCCACCTTGTTGACTAGGCTTTTCTCCAACACAGCAGACCCAACGACTTACCTATGTGTGCCCATACCTGTGTGTTTCTGTGCAGACATAAATAAAGCGTGTGGTACATAGTCACATGTATCCTGCCTTGTCTCTATAACCACCAAGGTCTGTTTCCTTGGAACAGGCATTTGGGACAGTTAGCATTCAGCAGAACACAGAATGCTTCCTATAACGCTCTAGCTTTTGCACAGTGCACAAAGAGACCTGACGAGCAAAGAGAGATTCTCTGCTCACATTTCAGGAGAAGCAACATCTACTCTAATAAATTAAACAGTGCCTAGGAACTGGCTCACAACCTCTCTGGGCCCATTCCCACCATTTGACCATTCTCATGGTGAAAAAGAAAAGGTGTCCCTTGCCCTTTTGTTATGCACCTCCAAGAAGAGTCTGGCTCCATCTTCTCTACCCCTTCCTGCAAACAGTGATACACGGTTGTCTCCTATTCTTAAGGCTGAAGACATCCAGCTCTCAGCCCCTCCTCACACATCACGTGCTCCAGCCCCAGACCAGCTTGGCAGTCCTGCTCCAAAACACCGATGTTGTTTTTGTCCAGGGAAGCCCAGGACTGGACTCAGTACTCCAGAAAAAGTCTCACAAGTGCTGACTAGAGGGGAATAACTGTCTCCCTCAAACTGCTGGCTGTCTGCTTGCTCATACACCTCTGAGCGCAGCTGGCCTCCTTCACAGCACAGGCACAGTGCTGCCTCCATGCACCAACACTCTCTCAGGGAATAGCAGCAGCGAGGACCCTCATGAAGTTCATAAACCTCATTAAGTTCAAGAAGGCTAAGTGCACCTGAGTCGGAGGAACCCTCAATATCAATACAGACTGTGGGATGAGTGGATTAAGATCAGTCCTGCTGAGAAGGGCTTGGGGTACTGGTGGATGAAAAGCTGGACATGAGCCGACAATGTGCGCTCACAGCCCAGAAGGCCAACCGTATCCTGGGCTGCATCACAAGAAGGGTGGCCAGCAGGTCGAGGGAGGTGATTCTGCCCCTCAGCTCTGCTCTGGTGAGACCCCACCTGCAGTGCCGC